>NW_007248751.1:41971-44227 GCF_000164805.1 Carlito syrichta
CTCGAACCCGCGGGCTCAAGCAATCCACTCACCTCAGCCTCCCAAAGGCGCGGGATTACAGGCTGAGCCACCGAGCCCGGCTTCACCTTCTTTTTGAATGTCTGCTTTACTCTTGTTCCTCCCAGCAGATTATCTTCACCCATTTCTCTGAACACATGGCCAAACATAGCCAATTCTCAGTTCTCGAGTCTGGTGACCAGTGGAAATGGACTGGTGTCTCTGAATCTCAGCAGCAAGATCACAGGAGGGTGAACCCATTGCCCAGTTTGGGTCTTGCACCAAGAGTTCATGAACTATGGCTGAGGGGCTGCTAGGGACCAGTACTGTGGTGCCAAGAGGGCAGTACGAGCTGGACAGGCACCCCCGAGAGCATCTACTCAATGGCACTCTGGACTGGGGATCAAGAGACCCCTGCGCTGGTTCTGGTCTGGACCCTTTTCCTCTTCTGTTCCCCAGTGATTTCTATAGTCCTTTATCACAGCTCTTAGGTTGTATTATAACTATTTATGTGTCTGCTTTCCTCACTAGACTGTGATTTTCACTCCTTCTTTCAATATTATACAGTAATTTCTAAGCACCAGCCATGTGCTCAGGGTACAGAGATGACCAGCTCCGTGCTAGCTACCTCCACAAAGGCTCGGTGTGGCTCAGCATGTAGTCACATGAGACAGACCAGCTTCACTGTCTGATTTCTCCCAAGTTCAGGTGCCAGGGATTTTCTTTCCCACCTCATTGGCAGTGTCAACATCCCACCCCTTAGTTTTACAAGGCTTACAAGATTCCTGAACTGTTATGAAAAGTGAGGTCCATAAGAAGTGACTTCGAAGGGACATGACAGTGGCCATCACTTCTGCTGGGTGACACAAGAGCAACAGTAGGCAGGTGACAAGAGAAAAACTTCTCGGCAAATGAGGAGCACACCAGTGGTTGTGGCTCGTCGTCTCAGGAGAGGGCAGGGCTGAGTGGAGATCACAGACCATGACTAGGGCTACTTGGTTGCCATAACGCAGCTGGTCCTGCAGCCCGGCAGTCTCTTGAGGCCAAGTCTGCTCCTCTCCATGTCTTTGCTTCCTTCTCAGACCATTTTGATCTCTTCCAAAATCAACTGCTGTCCCTGTTCCCAGCCTGAGTTACCCCTAACGAGGCTCTCTGTGAGTAGGATGGGCCAGACACCCTTCCGTGCTCTTTCTAGCCCACTACTAAGGCATAGTAAACTCTACGCTCTGCTTCCTCAGGGACATCCCTTTGGGTTCTCAGAATCCCTCTCTCCATAAAGCCCAACACTTGGCTTTCACAAGTCTTCATGCAGGTGACCACATTGAAGTCTAGCTTGGAAGTAGAAAAATTAAATGTAGTTTTAAAAATTTCTTTTTTGCCTTCTTGCTATAAAAACACTAATTCTTGAAGGCACTGACATGTATCTGGCTGACCAGGGGGAGGGTCACATACAAGAAAGTGTGGAAAAGAAAAGCATAAATATTAGTATTTCAAGATGTTTTCCTGTTACTCACATAAGCAAATAATTGAAAAACAATGTGGTGGGGTCTCTAGCTGGGATTGACAGAATTCCCAGAGTTCAAGGGCTGCAGAAAAGAAGGCAGTCAACGCACCTGGCCTATGGTGGGAGGGGACAGCAGGGTGGCCTGCACAGAGGAGATGACGCTTGAGCTGAGCTGGGAAGGGATGGGTGAGCGTTTCCAGGGAAACAGGGGCATGAGGAGAGCATTCCAGACAGCATCAACAGGGCTGAAAGAACATGGACCAAAGGAGGAAAAGCTAACTAGGTGCCAAGCACTGTTTTAATAAGTACTTTTAAAATATTCATTTAATCATCACAACCACCTTTGTGGAACAATTTTGTTTGTTTGTTTTTAATCAAAGTCTCACTCTGTCACCCAGTCTGGAGGGTGGAGGGCAGTGGCGCGCTCCCAGCCACGGCAGCCTCGACCTGCTGGACTCAGGCAATCCTTCCGCCTCTGCCTTTCAAGTAACTGGAACTACAGGCACAAGCCACCATGCCCGGCTAGTTTTTTGATTTACTGTAGAGATGGGGGGGGGGTTCACCAAGTTACCCAGGCTGTTCTCGAACCTGTGGGCTCAGGCAGTCTCACCTAGGCCTCCCAAAGTGCTGGGATTATAGGTGTGAGCACCAGGTCTAATAAGTACTTTAGAAGTATTCGTTTAGCAGGGTTTGGTAGTTCAGCCTGTAATCCTGTGCTTTGGGAGGCCGAGGTGAGTGGATTGCCTGAGTCCGCG
>NW_007248751.1:44890-46097 GCF_000164805.1 Carlito syrichta
CCAAGTAGCTGGAGCTACAGGCATGTGCCACCATGCCCAGCTAATTTTTTGATTTGTTGTACAGACGAGGTCTTGCCATGTTGTCCAGGCTGGTCTCAAACCTGTAGGCTCAGGTTCCTCTCACCTTGGCCTCCCAAAGTGCTGGGATTACAGGTGTGAGCAGTGCACCTGGCTCAAATTTTTAAATAGATAAAACTGAGAAACAGATATGTTAAGTTACTGGCCCAAGAATTCCTCTTTGAGCCGGGCTCGGTGGCTCATGCCTGTAATCCCAGCACTTTGGGAGGCTGAGGTGAGAGGATTGCCTGAGCCCACAGAGTCAAGACCAGCCTGGGCAACTCGGCAAGACCTTGTCTCTACAATAAATCAAAAAAATTAGCCAGGTGTGGTGGTGTGTGCCTGTGGTTCCAGCTATTTGGAAGGCTGAGGCGGAAGGATCACCTGAACCCAGCAGGTGGAGGCTGCAGTGGCTATGAGTGTGCCACTGCATTCCAGCTTGGGTGACAGAGTGAGACTCCAACTCAAAAAAAAAAAACTTTCAGAGACAGAGAAGATGCAAGTATAAGGATGAAGGACAGTGGATTGGAAGGACAATACCTGAGGTGGAGACCATTTAGGCAGCTGTTTTAACTGCCTCAATGAGAGAAGACTTAGCATGATGAAAAGCAATGACAGCTGGAACAGATAAGTTCAGAAATATGAAGCAGGCAGGATGGTGTGAAAGAGATCCTCAGAGATGTCACATTCTAGTCCCCAGAACCTGTGAATGTCCTGTTGTATGACAAAATGGACCACGCAGATGTGACTAAATTCAGGATCCTGAGATGAGATTATTTTAGGTTATCCAAGGAGCACAATGTTATGCAAAGGTCCTTAGGAGAGGAAATCAGAGTGAGTGGGGGGAAGACAGCACGACATCAGAAGCGGAGACTGAAGTGATGCAGCTACAAATCAAGGGGTATGGGCAGCCTGGAGAAGCTGCAAGGGACAAGGACCAGACTCTCGCCTAGATTTCAGCCCCGTAAAACTCAGTTCAGATTTCTGACTACCACAACTGTAAGATAATAAATTTTTTTTTTTTAATTTTAATTAATTTTTTTTGAGTCAACGTCTCACTGTGTGCCTAGGCTGGAGTGCAGTGGCACGTGGCCACCACAGCCTTGACCTGCAGGGCTCAGGCAATCCTTCTGCCTCAGCCTTCCAAGTA
>NW_007248751.1:46798-55508 GCF_000164805.1 Carlito syrichta
ACACACACACACACACACACACACACACACACACAGTGTGCCACTGCACTCCAGTCGGGGCGACAGAGACTCCAATTAAAAAAAAAATTGTATTGTTTTAAGCCACAAAGTTTGTAGTTGTTCCTCGGTATCTGTGAAGATTGGTTCCAGGACCTCCCCCTAAAGTCCCACCTATACCAAAATCCACACATACCAAGCCCCAAAGTCACATCCCACAAATACTGCATTTTTAATCTGCCTTTGGTTGAAAAACAAATCCACGTGTAAGGATCTGTGTAGCTCAAATCAGCGTTGTTTGAGGGTGGACTGTATTTGTTACATTAGCAATAGGAAATGAATACAAATGGTTACAACCTTGTGACTAGGTAGTTATAAAAGAAAGAAAGTTGGGGGGGGGGTCACAGAAAGGGTTGAGAATGAGGGCCAGGATTTTGCCACGGGTGACAGGGCTAGTAGAGAGACCATTATAATCAGAACCAGGAACAGTGAGGATGGGGTAGTTAGGGAAATGGTGGGAGGGTGGTATGTCCAGTCTTGGACATATCAAGTTTGAAGTGTCCATAGGACAGCCACAAAGAGGGCCTGGAACCTGGGACGGAGCTTGGAAGCCATCGGTGTGCACAGGCTTGTCGGAAGACTGTCAGGAGACCTCGTGGTCAGAGACATGGGTTTCCCTTTTGAGCTCATACTCTGAGGTGTGGGGTCAGGTCTCTCTTAAGTGCAGCTGTTGGGCACCTAAACCCCATTCCTAGCACCCTTCCTCACTTCCCTCTTTGGCAGTGGGTAGAAGTAATCAAATGGTGGGGGGAGGCATACCTCATCAACAAGGGTACCTGTATAATGGACATTTGTAATACCTAACCCTGAATTGTACTCCACATCTTTAAAATTAAAAATTAAAAGTTAAGGCCGGGCTCAGTGGCTCAGCCTGTAATCCTGCGCTTTGAGAGGCCGAGGTGAGTGGATTGCCTGAGCCCGCGGGTTCGAGACCCGGCTGGACAACTTGATGAGACCTCATCTCTACAATAAATTTTTTAAAAATTAGCCGGGCGTGGTAGCGCGCGCCTGTAGTTCCAGCTACTTGGAAGGCTGAGGCGGAAGAATCGCAGGAGCCCAGCAGGTCAAGGCTGCGGTGGCTGGGAGCAGCCACTGCACTCATCTGGGCGATTGAGTGAGACTCCAACTCAAAACAAAAAATAATAAAAGTTAAAAAAAGAAGGAAGAAACCAAATTGACTTTTCCAAGAAAGTACTCAGTGTGTCACCTCTTGGGACACAGGCAGCCTCACACCTGCCAGGGCCTTGTGGGGCAGCCCATAGGCCAACAGCCCAAGTAGATCAGCTCTTTTGAGATGCTTCTGGGTGAGCTCTACCAGCTCCTGGAGAGCCACCCTGTCCCACTGGTCCATGTGAAGATTGCTTTTAGTGTAGAAGCCAGTTTAACTCGAGCTGTACCTGCGGACAGCACCATGGTGTTTCCGACAGTAATGGAAATTTCCCAGGGGTAAACTGAACACTCAAGCACAGAATACAAAGTGCATGGGGTAAAAGCCACATATCAATTAAAAAAACAAATCCTGCTCTTCCTGCAGAACAGGTGGCAGCTAAGGCCTGTGAGCCAATGAGATCATTCAGGGAAGGCATCCTGGTGAGCCTGAGAGGAGGCCCAGGGAAACCAACCTCTACAGGGCGGGCAAAATGAGAGAGGAGGACCCCTGGCATGCTCATCTTTATTTACTCGGGGCTGAACACACAACAGGAACTTAAAGATGTTTAATGAATGTATTAGATTTTATCTTCTTTAGAATACAAAAAGAAAAGAATGTGGGGAAATGTGTGTCAAAAAACAAAACAGGCCAGGCACGGTGGCTCACACCTGTAATCTCAGCACGTTGGGAGGCTGCAGTGGAAGCACTGCTTAAGACCAGGAATTTGAGACCAGCCTGGGCAACACAGCGAGATTCTGTCTCAAAAAAAAAAAAATTTTTTTTTAATTAGCCAGGCATGGTGGTAGTCCTAGATACTCAGGAGGCCAAGGTAGGAGGATAGTTTAAGCCCAGAAGTTTGAGGCTGCAGTAAGCCAAAGATCTTGCCACTGTAACTCCAGCTTGGGTAACAGACTGAGACCGCGTCTCTAAAAAGACAAGACCAAAAGACCCAAACGTGTTTATAATCCACATAACTGAACTAAGTGTATAAGAATAAAATGTAAAAACAAAGTTTTCTCAAGAAAATGATAGTCTGACTAGTAAATAAAACAAATGCAAATTCAATTACCTTTAAGATAACGAGCCGGGCTTGGTGGCTCAGCCTGTAATCCTGCGCCTTTGGGAGACTGAGGTGAATGGATTGGCTGAGCCCACGGGTTCGAGACCCGCCTGGGCAACTTGGCGAGACCTCATCTCTACAATAAATCAAAAAATCAGCCGGGCATAGTAGCGCATGCCTGTAATTCTGGCTACTCGGAAGGCTGAGGCGGAAAGATCGCCGGAGCCCAGCAGGTGGAGGCTGCGGTGGCCGGGAGCGGCCACTGCACTCCAGTCTGGGCAACAGTGAGACTCCAACTCAAAAAAAAAAAAAAAAAAGATAAACATATAGGCCCATAAAACAAGAAAAAACAAAAACTTGAAACAAAGCCCCAGGTTGGTGAGGCTGCAGGAAGCAAAGGCACCACCAGCCACAAATGAGAGCAATATGGCCATCAAGGGCAGGGGCTGCGAAAATGCACACCCAAGAACAAGGGTGCTTGGAGTGCACATGAAATGAACCCACTGAGGAAAAAAAACAGGGGAGTCTTATAAGGAAACAGAGGTACCTCAGGAACCCAAGGGAGCAGGCTGGGCCTCCGGAGTCAGAAACCAGGAACTGGGAGGCCAGCAGGAACCCCCCTCTCTCTCTTCCTTGTCTGGTTCCCCTCCCACATCACCTTGTTTCTCTGTCTCTGCAGATAGATCTTCTCTGTTCTGTAGAGCACCCATTCATACAACAAATATTTATTTTGTGTATACACCCTAACAAGGCTGTTGTATTTCCCTGTTCAAATGTACACAGTTCAAGTGTACCCAGCTAAGACTGAGCTGCCAGCTGAAATCCCTGGGAGGAGTCTGATTGGTCCAGTTGGCCCGCCCCTGATCTAATAAGTTAGGACCCTGGGGCGCAGGGTAATCATTCCTCTATCCCTTTTTCCACAGTAAGATCTTCCCCTCTATGTAAATTAGTGAATGTGGTAAGATAAACTGGGTTGGGTGGGGGGCACCCTCAGGCTGAGAGACAGCTAGCATTAACTGGTGCAAAACTTCTGAGCTCCAGGCCCTGGTTCCAGGCAGAACATCCTGTTAAGTATTTTCCTGCTTCCACATTCCACGGCCTTGTTATTCCTTTACAATGCATTCTCCACAGAGCAACGAGACTTATCTTTTTTTCTTTTTTTTTGAGTTGGAGTCTCACTCTGTCGCCCAGACTGGAGTGCAGTGGCGGCTCCCGGCCACCGCGGCCTCGACCTGCTGGGCTCCGGTGATCCTTCCGCCTTAGCCTTCCGAGTAGCCAGAATTACAGGTACGCACTACCATGCCCGGCTGATTTTTTGATTTATTGTAGAGATGAGGTCTCGCCAAGTTGCCCAGGCAGGTCTTGAACCCGCAGGCTCAGGCAATCCACTCACCTCAGCCTCCCAAAGGCGCGGGATTACAGGCTGAGCCACCGAGCCCGGCCAGACTTACCTTTTAACGTGCAAATCAGATCATACTTTCCCAGCAAATCACAAACAGAAAACTGTTCAACTTCTCCCTGTGCAATTAGAATAAAATCCAAAATCCTTATCAGGTCAGTCAGGCCATAAGCAATCTTGCCCCTGGCTACTTCTTGGACTTTGTCTTTTACAAATCTCTTCCTCATCCACTCTGCTATAGCCACACTAGCTTTGTTTCTTGTCCTTGAATATGCCAAGCTCATTCCCACCTCAGGGCCTTTGCACTTGCTGTTCCCTCTGCTCCATATTCATATGACTAACTCCACATCTTTCTGGACTCAGGTGATGCCATCTTCTCAGACAGTCTTCCCTGACTATCTCATCTGAAGTAATAACACCCACCTCAACACACACACACTAGTCACTACCTTGTTTTGCAGTTTTTTCTTTAGAGGACTTAATACTGAAACTTTCTTAGCTGTTACCTGCATATTTTTTTTCTTTCCCTATTAGAACATAAGCTCCAGCCGAGTGTGGTGGCGCATGCCTGCAATCCCAGCACTTTGGGAGGTCCAGGTGAGAGGATTGCCTGAACCCACGGGTTCGAGACCCGCCTGGGCAACTTGGTGAGACCTCATCTCTACAATAAGTCAAAAAATTAGCCGGGTGTGGTAGCGCACGCCTGTAGTCCCAGCTACTTGGAAGGCTGAGGTGAAAAGATCGCCAGAGCCCAGCAGGTCGAGGCTGTGGTGGCCGGGAGCGGCCACTGCACTCCAGTCTGGGTGACAGAGTGAGACTCCAACTAAAAAAAAAAAACAAAAACACAAGCTCCATTTGAGCAGGGACCCAGTCTGTTGCTCTTTGATATTTTCCCAGTAGTAGAACTGAGTATGAGACTTAGTAGACACCAAAAACACTTGAATGAATGCTTAACAATGTGGTTTCAAGTACAGTACTTCAGAACAAAGGCTTTGGAGCCAGACCACCTGGGTTCACCAGCTCCCCCACTTTCTACCTGGGTAAACTTGCACTCCTTGTTTAACTTACCTGTGTATAGTCTCAACAAATGCAAAATGGGGGGAGGGACAGCAGTATGGATCCCATGGTATTGCTGTGAGGATTAAATGAGTCCACACATGTAAAGGGTCTGAAAGGGCTCGCCACAGAGCAAGCACTCAACATGTCTTTACTCTTATTATTCATCATTAATCATGAGTCCATTCATTTTTGAATTCTTAAAATGCATCTTCCCATAGTTCTGCCTTCCATAGTTCTTTCATCTCATTTTCATGTCTTGTATTGACTTCCTGTGTTTTGGAGAACACCAGAAGTTTATTTTCTTTACTCAATTGATCTACTGTATTCTACTGTATTCACTGCTTCTGTGCAGTTTTTAATTCAGCAGCCATGTCTTCAATGTCCTCCTAATCCTTTCTTATCACAGATTAATCCATTCAATGGATTGCTGGTTCTAAGTTAATTATGTACCATCTTTGAATCCCATTGAAACATTAACTAGGTATCACCTATATTTTTCCTGTTCTTGCAGCAAGTCTTTTTTCTGAGGTAGTCAGCTCCTCTAAATCTTCAGAGAAAAGATAAGTCACCCTCCCTGCAACTGTGGAATATTTCTAACTCAGTCCTTATGGAAGGGATACAGGTGACCCTAGGGTGACCAAACACCTTGGTTTGTCCCTACTGAGGGGTTTCCTGGGACATGAGACTTTCAGTGTTAAAACCAGGAAAGTCCCAGGTAAACCAGGATGAGCTAGTAATCCTACCTCCACCTGTAGACAGCATTAAGGAAGAGCGCTGGCATAGAGACAAACAGTCCTCCAAATCTTTCACAGGCCGGGCGCGGTGACTCATGCCTATACCCAGCACTTTGGGGGGCCAAGGTGAGAGGATTGCTTGAGTTGGAGACCAGCCTGGGCAATGTGGCGAGACCGCATCTCTACAATAAATCAAAAAATTAGCTGGTTGTTGTGCACGCCTGTGGTTCCAGCTACTTGGAAGGCTGAGGCGGAAGGATCATCGAGCCCAGCAGGTCGAGGCTGCAGTGGCTGTGAGTGCGTCACTGCACTCCAGCCTGGGTGACAGAGTGAGACTTCAACTCAAAAAAATAAAAAATAAGTCTGGGCTGGGTGGCTCAGCCTGTAATCCCAGTACTTTGGGAAGCCAAGGCGAGTGAATTGCCTAAGCCCACGGGTTCGAGACCAGCCCAGGCAACTTGGAGAGACCTCGTCTCTACAATAAATAAAAAATCAGCTGGGCGTGGTAGCGCATGCCTGTAGTTCCGGCTACTTGGAAGGCTGAGGCGGAAAGATCACTGGAGCTCAGCAGGTCGACGCTGGGTGGCTGTGAGTGTGCCACTGCACTTGAGCCCGGGCGACAGAGTGAGACTCCAACTCAAAAAATAAATAAATAAAAATTTAAAAATCTTTCACAAAGGAGGAAATCATTTTCTAATATTTAGAATTACTAGCTGTTTCTAAGTAGCATTTAAGCATGTGAATGTCTCTTGGAAATAAAGGAAAAAAGCTTCCTTCAACCCAAGCCTCCCTCTCGTAATCACCCTCTCTGCTTCATTTCATAACTTAGACACTCAGTGTCACCATCTCTCCTCCCATCCACTCCTCAAATCACTGAAATGTGTCTTCCATTTTCTTTCTTTTTTTTGAGTTGGAGTCTCACTCTGTCACCCAGGCTGGAGTGCAGTGGCACGCTCCTGGCCACTGCAGCCTCATCTTCTGGGCTCTGGCGATCCTTCTGCCTCAGCCTTCCAAGTAGCTGGAACTACAGGTGTGCACTACCACACCCGGTTAATTTTTTGATTTACTGTAGAGATGAGGTCTCACCAAGTTACCCATGCAGGTCATGAACCTGCGGGCTCAGGCAATCCACTCACCTCGGCCACCCAAAGCGTGGGATTACAGGCTAAGCCACCGAGCCCGGCTGGCTTCCATTTTCTAACCCTCAGCTGACCCTTCTCTTACCAAGGCTACCAGTAATGTTGTCATCACTAAAATCCAACAGATACTCTCATTATTGCACGTGGCCTTCTGAAATATTCTTCCCTGCTCACTACTCCCTTCTCAAAGCTCTTTGAAATGTTGTTTAATGTTCCTCAAGGTTTTGCTTTAGATGGTTTCTCCTCACTACACCCCCTGCTTATGTGACCTCATCTTCCACAGCTTCAAACACCATCAATGCCGATGACTTTGAGATCCTTATCTCCAGTCCAAAATGTAACCAGGGCTCAACCTGAATATCCAGTTCCTTACTGTACTTTCCACTAGGATTCTCTGGACACCTCAATCTTGGCAAGTCCGAAACTGAACTCACACTCAGCCCAAACCTGCCCTCCCTCCAGTGTTCTCATCTTGGTGAAAGGACTTGACCATTGTCTAATCAACTGCTCAAGTCCAAAGTCTAAGCCTTGATTCTTGACTCCTTCCTCTCTCTCACCTCCCACATTTAATCAAATCCTGTAAATGCCACTCATTAAATATCTTAACTGTCTCCATGCCCAAAGTCTGTCTCCAGCCAGCCCATTCTCTGCATTGTACCAGAGTGACTTAGCTAGTAAACACATCTGACATTTCCTTGGGATTCATGGTTTACAGGGTCCACTATGACCTGGGTCCTATGGCCCTTTCCTGCCTTCTCCCCTAACACACCCCTACCTGGCTCACTCCCATTACTTTTTCTGATGTTCTCTTAGATGCCATTTCCTTGGGAAAGCCTTCCCAGACTCCTCTGACTAGGTCAGGTAAAATCGTGTGTGTTCTCTGAACACCTCTATTATAGCATTTATCACATTCATTGAAATAGCATGGAAGACTTGAACTCTTTGAAGTCAGGAACTGTTTTGTTCACTGATATTATCTCTAGCACCTAGAATGATGAATGGGAAGCATTCATTAAGTCTGCTGAATAAATTAACTAACAGACATCCCTAATTATAAAGCTCTAATCTGTTCATTAAATTAGACTCCCAAGTCCTCTACTTGCTTTTATGTTAGTCCAGTTCCAGTTACCATGTACCTGATGAAATGGGCAGCTACTTTGTTTGATACTTAATCAAAACAACTAGAAGCAGCAAAATACAGTAAAAAAGCACACTACTCCTATACTAGGAGGCCAGAGTTCCCGGCACAGCTCTACTAACTGCACTGCTGCTGGTTACTTGCTTCATTTCTCTGGGACTCAGTTTCACCATCTGCTAAATAAGTGGCTATTCTAGTTCAGTGATTTTCAAAGTGTGTCCCATAGGGGAAGAGATGAAGACAGAGGGACCAGTGAACTGTGTCTTATCCAGACCCCAAGTCACTCGACTTGGATTTATATTGGAAGTCATGCATGATCTGGGGAAAGAACAAAAAAAGGATCCATAGGAAAAACAGGTGAAAACAACCAAGGATGATCACTGAATTCTCTGAACGCTTTACATGCTGACATGTAAAACAATGGAAAACCATGTCACTAGTTAGAAGGTAGTTTCTAAAAAGCACTTGAAGATTCTGATTGGCTGGCACTTTCCTCTGACATCAGGAACCCACTGGTTTCTGTGCAACTCCACTTATTATGCAGATCTAGCAGGACACAGACTTTGTCTCCCCCCCCCCCACCATCAGGGTCTCACTCGGGGTCTCACTCTGTTGCCCACGCTGGAGTGGAGTGGCGTAAATCACGACTCAGTGTAGTCTTGACCTCCTGGGCTCAGGCAATCCTTCTACCTCAGCTTCCCGAGTAGCTGAAACTACAGGCACATACCACCACTCTAATCCAGCTTACTTATGTATTTACTTATTTTGAATTAGGGTCTCACTCCCTCACCCAGACTGGAGTGCAGTGATACGCTGCCAGCCACCGCAGCGTCAACCCGCTGGGCTCCAGCGATCCTTCCGCCTCAGCCTTCCAAGTAGCTGGAACTATAGGTGCGCAGTACCGTGCTCGGCTAATTTTTGATTTATTGTAGAGATGAGGTCTCGCCAAGTTGCCCAGATGGATCTCGAACCCG
>NW_007248752.1:0-1871 GCF_000164805.1 Carlito syrichta
CAGCATCCCTGCCCCCCCCGGCTTCCACCTGCTCTGAGATACCCCCCAGCTCCCTCTCTTTCCTGCCTCAGTCCTTCCTGCCCCTCGGATCTCCCCGTCCCTTTCCCTTTTCGTCTTGATTTCGGTGGGTGGGGAAGCGGGGTGGTCAGACCAGGGGCAGCACTTCCATCAGATAAGGGCAGTGGAAGGAAATATCATCACAGCCCCCCCCCTGTTCCCTATCTGGTTTCCCCCTCCCTCCCCCATGCCCTTCCTGATTCATTTTGCCCCAGCTTCGGGGAGCGAGTCCCCTTCATGTCTCCTGTGGAGGGCAGGTGGGAGGGGACTGCTCTGTGGACCTTTCCAGGCAGGGACTAGGCCAGCCGCCCAGGGAAGGGGCTGTGGAGCCACATGGGCTCTGGGAGATGCTGGCCTCCACCCCTCCCCGGGGAGCCCTCATCTAGGTCACCGGGGCCTCCTGACCTTGGCCTGGAGCAGCACTTCAGTGGCTCACGTTCCACCTGCACAGGGATTGGGCCCAGGAGCCCTCGCCTTCAGCCCTGTGTCTCCTCTGTTCCTGGAGGAGAGGGTGGGAAGGACCCATATGGCTCCACTGCTGCCCTCTTCCCCACCACCACCTGGATGGTGTTTGCGCCCTTACACCAGGGCAGGGGGCTGAGCCAGAGCAAAGGTCTGCACCCTGGAGGAAGGACCCAGGTAGGACAGAGACCAATCCCAGGGGGTGGATGTGGGGATGGTCAGTCCACAAGTCATCCTTGGAGTGCTGGGTCCTCACCCCCCCTCCCGGGGAGCAGCCTGGGCCGGTGGGACGGGGCATAGATAGAACCAGGAGGCTCTGCCCCCTCCCCTTTTATCCCACTCCTCTCTTCCCACTTTCTTCTTCTGACTGAGGTTTCCTGGCCCAGATTGGGTTTCTGTTTGGGCTGAATTCCCATTCCCCACCCAGCATGTGAGGAAGCTCAGGAGCCAGGAGAACCCTCAGGGCAGAGTTGGGGTCTCTAAATAGGAAGGTCTGAGGCCTGGAGACTAGAGGCTGAGAGTAGCAGTCTGTTCTTTCTGAGTAAAGCCTGTCTCCAACTTGGTCTGTCTTTCTTTCTGCCAAGCACATCATACATTCTCACAGATAAACACGCAGCTGAGGATTACACAACCTGACCGTGGTGTCGGCAGAGCCCCCGACACAGAACTGTTGATACAAAAATGGTGTACACACAGTACATGACACTCATTCACACTCCACCCATGCACAGATTGATCACAGCCTGCCTCACACACACAGACACACCCATCCTTCTCCTGTTGGGCTTTTCCTCTGATGAAACTGGGGCTTCCAGGAAGCTGATGGGAAGTTTAAAAAAAAAAAATGAGCCCATGAGAGGGGCTGCTTTCCAGCCAGCGCAGGCCAAGAGATTGGCTTTGAGTCAGACCAGTTAACTAAACCCAGTCATGGCTCCTGCCTCCAACACTTCCAGGATGGGGCAGAGAGGTTGAGGCCACTGGCCTTTTCACAGGGATGCTAAAGCCCCTTCCTGACATGAGCCCCAGTTGGCCAGGCCAGAGAGACCACTGAGGAGAAGCAAAGGAGTGTCAAGGTGTCTGCACTTGCCAGACTCTCACCACTTTCCCCAGCTTCATGTTCTGTCCCTGACCAGTGTCTCACTGAGAACCCTGAAGACCTGGGCGTAGAGAGGAACTCAGCTAAGGAGCTAAGGACCTCCATGTCCCCAGCAGCTGTTTTTTTTGTTTTTTGTTGTTTTTTTTTGAGTTGGAGTTTCACTCCGTCGCCCAGACTGGAGTGCAGTGGCTGCTCGCGGCCACCGCAGCCTCGACCCACTGGGCTCTGGCGATCCTTCCGCCTCAGCCTTCCAAGT
>NW_007248752.1:1891-6691 GCF_000164805.1 Carlito syrichta
ACTCACCTCAGCCTCCCAAAGGCGCGGGATTACAGGCTGAGCCACCAAGCCTGGCTGAGCAGCAGCTGTTTTTGACTTGGGCCCTCCACCAATCCAGTCCCATTCTCTGAGAGGCCCTAGCATCACCCAGTCCTCGGCCTCAGCTGCATTCCAGTCTTGCCTCACCCAGAGGCCAGCAGGGAGGAGAACTATTCGGTGAGGCAGTTTTCATGCTTCTAGGCCCCTGGCTTCGTCCCCTGATAACAGAAGGCCTCAGAGAAACTCCCATCCTCTCCCCTCTTGTATGAACTCTTGGCAGGAGACTGCAAAGACATCTGCTGACCCAGGGTGGGGGCAGAGATGGTTCCTGATCCCGCCCAGTCCCGCAGCCCTGCCCCAGAAGCCCTGGTGATCAGGAAGGGAAGGTTCAGAAGATCCCTGGGCTGCCTTAGTCCAGCCCAGCAACTTGGGTTCCCCTACTGCTTCCCCACGGTTCCCCACTCTTTCCTGAGTTCTTTTATTGCCTCTAGAAGTTGCTGCCTCTAAGAGGTCCAGAGAGTGAATGTGTTAGGATGACCTGGGGCCAGAGATGGGAAGCTGGGAATATCTGTCCCCTGGGACCAGAGGCTGGGCTTGGCAGACAGGCTTACACCAGAATGGGGACCAAATGGTTCAAAGGCGTCTTTGGACTTCATGTCCAGGGAGCTCTGGTCGATCAACCTAGCTGTAGGAGAGAGGTCAGGGTGAAAGTGGGTCTTCATGGTATGATGGGCCAAGCAGGAGTCCAGGTTCAGGTGCCAGCTCCGGTATTAACTCATGATATGACCTTGGGCAAACCATTTCTATGTTCTGTAACATGGGAGCGCTGGTCTAGTGGATCCATCAGGTCCTTTTCTGGTGCTATGACGATTAGGCCAGGAGAGAATCAGGGGACTGAGGCTGAGGGCCCTCAGGCTTCTTTTATTTTTTTCTTCTTTTGAGTCAGCATCTCACTGTGATGCCCAGGCTGGAGTGCAGTGGCATGCTCACAGCCACCTCAGCCACATCCTGCTGGGCTCAGGCGATCTTTCCACCTCAGCCTTCCAAGTAACTGGAACCATAGGCACGCACCACCACGCTGGCTAATTTTTTTGATTTATTGTAGAGATGAGGTCTCACCAAGTTGACCAGGCTAGTCTCCAACCCCTGGACTCAGGCAA
Source organism: Carlito syrichta (assembly GCF_000164805.1). Lineage (NCBI taxonomy): Eukaryota > Metazoa > Chordata > Mammalia > Primates > Tarsiidae > Carlito > Carlito syrichta. The sequence continues at coordinate 3,070 of NW_007248752.1, forward strand.
TCCTCTGACCTCCGCCTCCCAGAGTGCTGGGCTTACAGGCATGAGCCACTACACCTGGCTCTTTTTTGTTGGGTTTTTTTTGTTGTTGTTGTTGTTTTTAGTCGGACTCTCACTTCACCACCCAGCCTCACCACAGCCTCGACCTCCTGGGTTCAGGCTACCCTTCTGCCTCAGCCTCCCGAGTAGGTGAGACTACAAACATGCACCACCACACCCAGCTAATTTGCTTATATTATATATTTTTTGTATAGACAAGGTCTCACTGTGTTACCCAGGCTGATCTTGAACTCCTGGGCTCAAGCAATCCTCCTCCCTTGACCTCCCAAAGTGTTGAGATTATAGGTGTGAGTCACCACACTGGGCCACTCAGGCTTACTGAGGGATGGGAGAAAGCACTGGGGACCTTGGTTCAACACAGATGATGCCAGTGTGGGGAGGTGATGGGCATGAGCTGGTTCTGGGGTCCTTGGCTCACCCCAGCCTGCTTCCACAGATGGACCCTGTACAGAAGGCTGTGCTCTCCCACACTTTTGGGGGACCCTTGCTCAAGACCAAGCGGCCGGTCATTTCCTGTAACGTCTGTCAGATTCGCTTCAATTCTCAGGTAAGAAGCCCAACTGTTCATCCGCCCTGTGGGTCCAGGGGACCTTGAGAGAGGGCAGAGGCTGGGTAAACGGGCTTCCTCTGGGTGGGGGGCAGGGATTAAGGGGATACTAGGGGAAGAACAGGAAATGGGGATACTGCAGGCGGGACAGGGGCTGGTAGAAAGCTCTTGAGAGGAACAAGAAGCTACACCAGGCGCGGTGGTTCACACCTGTAATCCCAGCACTTTGGGAGGTGGAGGTGAAGGCGAGAGGATTTCCTGAGCCCACGGGTTCGAGACCAGCCTGGGCAACATGGCGAGACCTCATCTCTATAATAAATCAAAAAATTAGCCAGGTGTGGTGGCTCATACCTGTAGTTCCAGCTCCTTGGAAGACTGAGGGGGAAGGATCCTCTGAGCCCAGCACTAAGTCTGCAATGGCCATGAACATGTCACTGCACTCAAACCTGGGCAACACAGTGAGACTCCAACTCACAAAAAAATTATGATGCTGTGTATGTTGACATAAGTACATTCAGCCTCTGAGGCTGCCCCTGCCCCACCTTGGGACTTGGGCATCCCTGACCTAGTGCTTCTTGGAACATCGGTGGCCATCAGTGTCTGGGTGAGAGCGTGGCTTCTGGCCCAGAGTCCATGGGCACCCAGCTGAGTTAGGTCATCAGCTCCACCACAGAGCCTCTGTCCTCTTTGGCCTTGCTAAGCTCCTCCCCGACCCACCCACTTCCCTCTGCCTCCTGGCCTCCCCCTCTCTCTACCTCATTTCTACTCTCCTCTATCCAAATCACACACAAGGCCTGGCCTCCACTCCCTTCCCATGGGATTTCCCCAAGGGGAGAAGCCACCCGGAACCCAGATGTCCAGCCTCCCAGATGTCCTCCCTCTGAGACTCCACTGAGAGTCTGTGGGTCTTCTGTGTGGACCTAGAGGGGACTTTGTGGGGTGGAGGCTCTGAGAGCTTTTGGAGAAAAACAGCCAAGCCTCGTTCTGCTGAGTAGGGGAAAATAAAAGCATGTTCTGTTTCTCTACATAGTACACATACACACACACACACACACACACACACACACACACACACTCCCTGCTGCTGGGCTTTGCACACCACTACCCTACCCCTGAGCTGTCAATCTGCTTTTCCTGCTTTCCATCTTTTCACTTCTATCCTTGTGCAGGTGACCTTGTGCCTGGAGGATTGTGCATTCCTAGCAGGGGGTGCACATAGGAGTGGAGGGGGGTGGGGAGGTGGGGCCAGGACCAAGGCCAGCATGAGACCTCTCCTCTAGCCTGGACCCTGGGCATCCTCTCTACAGACCTGCTCCACTCACGGGTGAAGGGTGGAAGGCTCGGGGGCGGAGAGTCAATAGCAGACAGCCCTTCCATCTTTTTGCCCTCCCCTTTCCTCCCCCACCAAGTGGCTCTGTTTTGACAGCTGTCTCTGCTGCTGTCTCTGTCCCCAGAGCTGGGCTTGGGGCCAGGGTCCTCCAGGGTGTCCACAGAGGCTCCAGGGAAAATGAAACCCTGGGGAGAGAAGTCAGGATAGAACCCAGGCATCAGAGGTCTTGGAACTCCCAGCCCAAGGGTGGAAGCTGCAAAGACTGGAGCCTGGGCCTGGGATGGGGGTGGCCATGAGGCTTAGGGTCTGAAAGGATGCTGACTGGCAGGGCTGCCAGGTCTCTCCCCATTTAGAATTCTTCCACAGGTTTGGGGTTCTCCTCCCTCCACCCAGGACCGGGCGAGGGGCCTGAGTCAGCAGCCAGGCCCTGGGTGTGGTGGCGGGTGGAGCCAGGCTAGGTGGGGACCTAGGTTCCCAGCAGAATAGCCAGGGTTTGTTGTGGTGGTGGGTCTGAGCCCCAGGAATAACCAGGGCTTGTTGGCATGGGGCCTTACGTCTCGCTGGTGAAGGGAAAGACTCACTGTAGCCTGCTGAGACCACCCAGGACCTGAAGCTCTGTGGGGAGACCAGGCTGATGAAAAGTGATCTCAGATTCCATTCTCCCCGCCCCTACAGAGCCAGGCTGAGGCGCACTACAAGGGCAACCGCCATGCCCGAAGAGTCAAGGGCATTGAGGCCGCCAAGACTCGAGGCAGGGAGCCCGGCGTCCGGGAACCTGGAGACCCAGCCCCGCCAGGCAGCACCCCCCCAAGCGGGGATGGCGTAGCACCCCGCCCAGGTGTGTCTGAATCCCCTCCCAGTCTTCAGCTAATCTCTGTCTTTTCTGTTCTCTCCCCACTTCCCAGAACTCTCCTCTACTTCTGTCTCTCTCTTCCTCAGTCCCCACCCCCACCCCCACCCAAGGTGAGTCCTGTTGCCAAGCACAGTGATGTAAAATTTCCATCCTGTCACCCCCACCCGCCCCTGCCACAGTTCCACTCCACAGAGTCCTTACTGTCTTCCCAGCTGCCCAGTGACTCAGAGAGGGGCTAGGGTGAGGCCACCTGGCAAAGCTCCCCAAGAAAAAGAGAACCATCCGATTCAAAGAGAGACGTCTTCATCTCAGGGAGAGGGGCAGGGAGGGCATTGGGAATATCTGAGAGCCTGTCCTGCTGGGGCTTCCCTTGAGGAAGACGGAGAGTCCATAAAACCCAGGCAACTCCCCAGACGATCTTAGGTAGACCTTTGACCTCCCTGGGCCAGAGTTTTCTTTCCTGGGAAATAGAGGAGTGGGATTTCATGATCTTGGAGGTCTTTTCCAGGCTTACAAAAAGCAACTCTGAGATTCTCTTTCCCCCATGGCTGGTGGCCATCCTCAACCATACTTCCAGCCAAAAATCTGGAAGGAGGGACTACCAAGACAGGAAGCCATGAGCCACCCCAGCCTGGGATTGCCACATCAGATGTCCATCGTGGCCAACTCCAGGGAGACCTAACATTCCATGTTCCTCCTTATCCTTGTCTGTCCTTCCTGCCCCGCCCTGGGAAGAATGAGGAACAAGCACGTGCACCACAAGCTCAGGAACCAGGCCCCATTCTCACCAAACACACACACACACACACACACACACACACACACACACACACGC
>NW_007248752.1:6797-8298 GCF_000164805.1 Carlito syrichta
GGAAACTGGATCGTCTGCTGGAGCGAGAATGGGAGCGCTAGAGTTTCCCCTGTACAGAGGCCAGAACCCAGCACGGAGGCCTGGGGCCTGTGCATCTTTAATCGAGCCATGAATTATAGAGCAGTCTGCATCCCTGTTTCTTCCCTCTCCGGTTCCGCTGTCTGTGTTTCCTTCTTGCCATGTCTGTGTCTGTCTCTCCCGACCTTTCCTAGCCCTGCCTCTGCCCCTTCCTAGGGCTCTTTGGTGTGCCTCCTGAGGGCTGGGCAGGCCTCTGGGAAGGGGCTGTCCTGGCAGGAAGTCCAGGCTGGTTGGCAGGCCGTTGAGCGGTAAACTCTCGGTGCCTCTCCCCCAGCTGGGCTGGCTGCCAGCTTCACCCCTAAGGTAGGCGGGAGGGCCTGTACCCTATGGCCACCCCCAGCTTATGGGGAATGAGCCAGGCGCTGGAGTCTCACACCCAGCCAGGGGCAGCTGGACCACATCTGGCTCTGTCCCAGGGCATGAGAGCACGCGTGTTGTCACAGGGTGGGGCCGCCTGGGCCTTCGCCCTCCAGGAAATGGGGGTGTCTCTTCCACACGAAGAGTCTCCCCCAAGGGCCGTCTGGGGTGACCCCTGTGTTTCTCCCCCAACAACAGTTTCCATGGAGAATGGACTGGGTCCAGCCCCAGGATCCCCAGAGAAGCAGCCTGGCTCTCCATCCCCTCCCAGCGTCCCGGAGACTGGCCAGAGTGTAACCAAAGGGGAAGGGGGGACTCCAGCCCCGGCTTCCCTGCCTGGGGGTAGCAAGGAAGAGGAGGAGAAAGCCAAGAGGCTGCTGTACTGTGCTCTGTGCAAAGTGGCTGTGAACTCCCTGTCCCAGCTCGAGGCACACAACAAAGGTACGGCCCCCACCCCAGCCACAGCTCCCGACCTCAGCCCAACCTGCCCCTGCCCTGTCATCCCGAGACCCTCTAAAATATTCCCGTCTGTCTCCTTCCCCAGCCATCCCCCCCTTCCCCAGTCCTTTCCCCCTCAGCTCCCTCCACCTTGCCTATGACCCTCCCCTGGTCCTCCTGTTGGGAGGATCCCAAGAGACCTGGGGGAAACCTCACACTTGTCCCCTGCCCAACATGGCACCTGGGAACGTGGGTATTTGAGGCTTGAGGCTGGCAGGCCTGGGGGATTCTTCCACCCCTTACCTCCTGCCCTCTTGGGCTCCAGGTACTAAGCACAAGACAATTCTGGAGGCCCGAAGTGGGCTGGGGCCCATCAAAGCTTACCCTCGGCTGGGGCCGCCCACCCCAGGGGAACCAGAGGCTCCTGCCCAGGACCGAACCTTCCACTGTGAGATCTGCAATGTCAAGGTCAACTCGGAGGTCCAACTGAAGCAGGTGGGTCTCAGGCCCTTCCCCGCTGAGCGGGGAAGGAGAGCAAGGAGCCCGGGCGAGGGCCCTTCTCCGGGCTCTGCCCGGGGCGCCAGGGGGCGGGCGCGGTGCTCGGAACGCCACGAGCCGCCCCGAGCCC
>NW_007248752.1:8610-10730 GCF_000164805.1 Carlito syrichta
CCCGGCTCCGGCCGCGCCTCTCCTGCAGGGCCCGCCGATCACGCACCCCCTGCTCCACCCGGCTCCCGGACCCATCCGAACTGCGCACGGACCCATCCTCTTCTCCCCCTACTGACCTCAACCCTGAACCCCTCCCGTTCGACTCCCCACCTCCAGCCGGGACCCAGGCCTCCGGGCTCCCAGCCCGCCCCTCCTCCCGGCACTCCCTGAGTGATCTCTCCTTCCCCCCCACCCCGAGGTACGGGGTTCCAGGAAAGGGGAGGGGCAGCGGGGGAGGGGGGCTTCAGAAGGGGGGGACACCCCAGATCTCAGGGAACCCCGCCCCCTGCCTTTCCCTCTCCCCTAGAAAAGGGGGGGCCGTCTCACCCCCGAGCCCCCTTGGAGACACCCCCCCTCCCAAAAGCCATGTCCATCCAGCCCTTCCCCCCAAACCTAGCACAAAACGGGGTTCACAAGCCATGGTCGGGGTCCGGGCGGCAGAAATGGTTTTTCTTGGCAATAAGCGGACTCTGGGACTCCGGCCCCCTCCCCCGAACTGAAGCGCTTCCGTGAACAGCCCCGTCCTCCGCAGGGGGAGGGGAGCAGGCGGGATCCTGGGTCCCTCATTCGCACTTTGGTTTTACCGCCTGCAACCTCACTGTGCCCGCCCCGCACCACGCCCCAGCCCCAGGTCCAGCCGGGCCCACCGCAGGGGGCAGCACTTGGGGCATCTCTGGCACTTGGGTGGGACCAAGGAGATGCCCCCACAGACCTTTCCCTCGCCTTCGTCCTCCCCAGTCCGGGTTCCATTCTTCTCACCAGCACCCATCGCCCAAGGGGTACCGAGGGGGGCAAGGGGTGTCCGGTCCAAGCCCACCCCCGCCTCGCCTTCCGCAAAACTGTGAGCAAAAAGCAATAGAAGCCTCGCCCCCGCCCCTCCCCTCCCCTCCGCAGGATTCGCCGAGTCTGTAGCCTCCCGTCCCGCTCCTAGACCTCGTGGCTGTCCCCTCCCACCAGACTCCTCCACTGCACAACTCGGGCGGGGGCGTGACACCACCCCTCCCCGGGGTTTCCGTACCGTCAGCCCTCCGGCCGCCGACCCGGGAGGGGACCGGCCCCCACCGGCCTTCCCCTTCCCATCAACTCTTTCTGCTTGACAATGTAGCAACCTGGTCCCCGCCCACGTCCTCCCCGTTCTCCTCTCCCTGACAATAAAGTCTGAATTCGTTCTGCCCTCCGCCCCCTGGACTCGGACTCTGTCTGTCATTACCCGCGGTCTGGGGAGCCATGCGACAGGGAGGTGTGTCTGGAGGGCGAGGGCGACGCGCACGCAGGAAAGGGGGCGAGGAGGAGGAGGGGGCGGGAGGTCGGGCGTGAGGGAGCAAGTTGCGAGGTCTGTGCGGAGCGAGAGAGGCTCCGCATCCCACTCGCCCCGCTCCCGCCCGGCTCCGGTAAACTTGGCCCGGGGGATCCTTCCCAGTGCAGGTCTGGGGCCGCGGCTGCGGCTGCCGAGAATTTGCCGCAAGTCCACCAGGCGGCGCCAACGACACGGAAAAGGAGCCTCCCGGGCTAGGCCGCTCCTGTGACGCGCTCGCGATTCCGGGGAGACGGTCCAGACCTAGTCTCAGACAAAGGAAGGAAGCCAGGCTTTTGTGCCCCTGGTGGGAAACCCACAGTGAGGTTGCGTGCCGGCGAGGCGCCCGGCACGGGGAGAAGTGGGGCAGAGACGGGATCTGAGCTCTAGGCTCTGGTTGGCCCCCTACCAATAGTGACCTTGGGTCAGTCCTGGTCCTCTACGGACCTCAGTGTTGCCATCTGCAAAATGAGCAGGTTTCTGTCTTTTTTTTTTTTTTTTTTTTTGAGTTGGAGTCTCACTCTGTCGCCCAGGCTGGAGTGCAGTGGCCGCTCCCGGTCACCGCAGCCTCGACCTGCTGGGCTCTGGTGATCCTTCCGCCTCAGCCTTCCAAGTAGCCAGAATTACAGACATGCGCTACCACGCCCGGCTGATTTTTTGATTTATTGTAGAAATGAAGTCTCGCTGCCCAGGCGGGTCTCGAACCCGCGGGCTCAAGTAATCCACTCACCTCAGCCTCCCAAAGGCGCGGGATTACAGGCTGAGCCACCGAGCCCGGCTGTCTTTT
>NW_007248752.1:11111-12035 GCF_000164805.1 Carlito syrichta
GCATGCTCACGGCCACCCCAGCGTCGACCTGCTGGGCTCCAGCGATCCTTCTACCTCAGCTTTCCAAGTGGCTAGAACTACAGGCATGCGCCACCACACCCAGCTAATTTTTTGATTTATTGTACAGCAATTTTTTGATTTATTGTAAAGATGAGGTCTCACCAAGTTTCCGGGACTGGTCTCAAACCCATGGGCTCAGGCAGTCCCCTCACCTCAGCGTCCCAAAGTGCTGGGATTATAGGCTATAGGCGTGGGCCACCACACCCGGCCAGGTGTCTTTTAAAGGGTCACTGAGGTCTGAGCTCAATAACTCACCCTGTAATCCCAACACTTTGGGAGGCCGAGTCAAGTGGATTGCCTGAGCCCACGGGTTCAAGATCAGCCCAGGCAACTTGGTGAGATCAATAAATCAAAAACTTAGCCGAGCATGGTGCATGCATGCCTGTAGTTCCAGCTACTTGGAAGGCTGAGGTGGAAGGATCGCTGGAGCCCAGCAGGTCAACGCTGGGGTGGCCATGAGCACGCCACTGCACTCCAGCCTGGGCGACAGAGACTCCGACTCAAAAAAATTAGCCAGCTGTGGTGGCACGTGCCTGTAGTCCCAGCTGCTTGGGAGGCTGAGGAGGGAGGATTGCTTGAGCCCAGGAGTCTCAGAGCAGCCAGTAATCCTGTGACCCCTCTCTAGCCATACTGGGTGGCAGGAAGGTCGACCAAAAAAGCCCAGAGGAGACTTAGCACTATGTGGGATCCCCTGCCTCTTCCTGGCTCACTTCCCTTCTTTACCCCCTTCCTGGACTTGCAGAAGAAAGGAGGGAAGTTGGAATCTGGCTGCAAAAGAGGAAGGGGGAAGCCGGGCTCAGTGGCTCAGCCTGTAATCCCGCGCCTTTGGGAGGCTGAGGTGAGTGGATTGCCTGAGCCCATGGG
>NW_007248752.1:12055-13984 GCF_000164805.1 Carlito syrichta
AGGGGGAGGGGGGAGGGGGGGCTCCTGGACTTGTCAACTGTGACGCTGGGGGCAGAGATCACTGTGGGTTCAGAAATGGAGCCCAACCAGGAATTCTCAAGTCAATCTAACTCAAAAAGTGGGGGCGGGGGGATGCAGAAAGATGAGGAGCAAGAGTGGCCCCTTAGGAGGGAGGGGAGGGAGCAGGGCCTGGGTCCCACCCATGTGGGAGGGAGATGGGGCTGGGAGAATTGGGGAGAGAGGGGCTGGGATGCTAGCACACCCCACAGGCACCTCCAACTGGCAGGGCAGCTCACGCCTGTAATGCCAGCCCTTTGGGAGGCGGAAGCTAGAGGAATGTCTGAGTCCAGGGGTTCAAGACCAGCCTGGGCAACATGGGGAGGCCTCTTCTCTACAATAAATTTAAAAGTGAGCCAGGTGCAGTGGCTCACACCTGTGGTTCCAACTACTTGGGAGGCTGAGGCAGAAGGATCACCTGAGTCCAGAAACGAGCCTAGGGTAGCCATGATCATGCCGCTGCACTCCAGGCTGGGCAACAGCGTGAGACTCTGACTCAAATAAATAAATAAAATGGAATTCATTATTTTCCCTTTTCCCTGAGCCTTGCATCCTCCCTCATTGCCTATCTTACTGATCAAAAGTACCACCGGACTCTGGGGAGTCGACCCAGTTTCTCCCTCTTCCCCACTCCTCATCCAGTGAATCATTCAATAAGCCCTATTTGACCTCTTAACCTCTTGACCTATAGATCCTGGTCACTGTTCTCTGTTCCCACAACCGCTGCCCTAACCAGGAAACCTTGGCTACAGAATTTGTGGGACCCATTACAAAATGAAAAAGCAAGCTGGGCTCGGTGGCTCAGCCTGTAATCCCGCGCCTTTGGGAGGCTGAGGTGAGTGGATTGCCTGAGCCCGCGGGTTCGAGACCCGCCTGGGCCACTTGGTGAGCCCTCATCTCTACAATAAATCCAAAAAAATTTAGCCAGGCGTGGTAGCGCGTGCCTGTAGTTCCAGCTACTTGGAAGGCTGGAGAAGGATCGCCGGAGCCCAGCAGGTCGAGGTACAGTGGCCGGGAGTGGCCACTGCACTCCAGTCTGGGTGACAGAGTGAGACCCCAACTCAAAAAAAAACAAACAAAAAGAAAAGAAAAGAAAAAGCAGGGCCCTTGGCCAGATGTAGTGGCTCACACCTGTAATCCCAGCACATTGGGAAGCCCAGGTGGAAGAAATGCTTGAGTCCAGGAGTTCGAAACAAGTCTGGACAATAGAGCAAGACCTCATCTCTAAAAAAAAAAAAAAATCACAAAATTAGCTAGGCATGGTGGCACACATCTGTAGTCCCAGCTTACTTGGGAGGCCAAGGTAGGAGGATTGCCTGAGCCCAGGAGATCGAGGCTGCCATGAGCTGTGGTCATGCCACTGCACTCCAGCCTGGACACAGTGAGACTCTGACTCAAAAAAGAAAAAGCAGGGATCCTTATTTAAAATATATTAAGAACTTCAAGCCAGGTGTGGTGGCATGTACCTGTAGTCCCACCTACTCAGGAGGCTGAGGCAAGAGGATCACTTGAGCCCAGGAGCTCCAACAGGCAGGGCAATGAGGTACCACACACAATACTCCAGCCTGGGCAACAGAGCAAGACCCTGTCTCTAAAAATAAGATTAAATGAAAATAAGATAATTAAGCCAGGCTCGGTGGCTCAACCTGTAATCCTGTGCTTTGGGAGGCTAAGGTGAGTGGATTGTCTGAGCCCACAGGTTCGAGATCCACCTGGGCAACTTGGCGAGACCTCATCTCTACAATAAATCAAAAAATTAGCCGGGCATGGTAGCGCCTGCCTATAGTTCCAGCTACTTGGAAGGCTGAGTCAGAAGGATCGCCAGAGCCCAGCAGGTCGAGGCTGCAGTGACCGGGAGCATGCCACTGCACT
>NW_007248752.1:14411-16269 GCF_000164805.1 Carlito syrichta
GTCTCGAACCCGCGGGCTCAGGCAATCCACTCACCTCAGCCTCCCAAAGGCGCGGGATTACAGGCTGAGCCACCGAGCCCGGCTATATTTTTTATTTTAAAGATGTGGGTACAATTCAGGGTTAGGTATAAAAATGGTCATTGTACAGGTAAAGTTTGAGCCTCACTCTGGTCCCCAGTTCACTTGGTTTTTGAATCAGGTGTCCTTATGATGTACAGTAATTTTTTTTTTTTTGAGTCAGAGTCTCACTCTATTGCCCAGGCTGGAGTGCAGTGGTACACTCACGGCCACCGTAGCCTTGACCTGCTGGGCTCAGGCAATCCTTCCACCTCAGCCTTCCAAGTAACCGGAACCACAGGCATGAGCTACCACACCCAGCTAGTTTTTGATTTACTGTAGAGACGAGATCTCACCAAGTTGCCCAGGTTGGCCTCAAACCCCTGGGCTCGCAATCCTCTCGCCTTGGGCTCCCAAAGTGCTGGGATTACAGGCTTGAGCCACCGTGCCTGGCCAGATGTACAGTATTTTAAAGCAAGCCTCAGCAAACTTTTTTTCAAAAGGGCTGGTAGAAAATATTTTAAACTGTGTTGACCAAGAGACAAAACTGAGAATATTACATTGATACTTATATAACCACTTAAAGTACGGTGGTCTGTAATCCCAGCACTTTGGGAGGCAGAAGCAGGAGGATTGCCTGAGCCCAGGAGTTCAAGACCAGCCTGGGCAACTTGGCAAGACCTCATCTTTACAATAAATGAAAAAAATTAGCCAGGTGTGGTGGTGCATGCCTGTAGTTCTAGCTACTTGGAAGGCTGAGACAGAAGGATTGCCTGAGCCAAGCAGATCAAGGCTATGATGGCCATGAGCATGGCACTACACTCCAGTCTGGGCAACAGAGTGAGACTTTGACTCAAAAAAATAAATAAAATAAAATATTACCATTTTTGGTTGGATGCGGTGGCTCCCACCTGTAATTCCAGCACTTTGGGAGGCCCCGGCATGAGGATCGTTTTAGGCCAGGAGCTCAAGACCAGCCTGGGCAGCACAACAAGATTCTATCTTTACAGATACTTTTTAAATAAATAAAAGAAAACACAAGCCAGGCTCGGTGGCTAGCCTGTAATCCTGTGCTTTGGGAGGCTGAGGTGAGTGAATTGCCTGAGTCCGCGGGTTTGAGACCCGCCTGGGCAACTTGGCGAGACCTCATCTCTACAATAAATAAAAAATTAGCTGGGCGTGGTAGCGCGCGCCTGTGGTTCCAGCTACTTGGAAGGCTGAGGAGGAAGGATCGCCGGAGCCCAGCAGGTCGAGGCTGCAGTGGCCGGAAGCGGACACTGCACTCCAGTCTGGGCGATGGAGTGAGACTCCAACTCAAAAATAAAAATAAAATAAGAAATAAAACACAACCATTTTGATTTTTTTATTATCATTATTATTTTTGAGTAGGAGTCACTCTGTCACCCAGGCTGGAGTGCAATGGCATGCTGCTCATGGCCACCACAGCCTCAACCTGCTGTTCTCAGGCAATCCTTCCACCTCAGCCTTCCAAGTAGCTGGAACTACAGGCATGCGCCACCAAGCCCGGCTCATTTTTTGATTTATTGTAGAAATGAGCGGCCGGGCTCGGTGGCTCAGCCTGTAATCCCAGCACTTTGGGAGGCCGAGGTGAGTGGATTGCCTGAGCCCGCGGGTTCAAGACCCGCCTGGACAACTTGACGAGACCTTATCTCCACAACAAATCAAAAAATTAGCCGGGCGTGGTAGCGCGCGCCTGTAGTTCCAGCTACTTGGAGGGCTGAGGCGGAAGGATCGCCGGAGCCCAGCAGGTCGAGACTGCGGTGGCCGGAAACGTCCACTG
>NW_007248752.1:16879-24144 GCF_000164805.1 Carlito syrichta
CGGCCACTGCACTCCAGTCTGGGAGACAGAGTGAGACTCCAACTCAAAAAAAAAAAAAAATACACTGATATTTTTAAATGGAAAAAAACATTCCTGGGTCATGGACCATACAAAAACAAATGGAGGGCCAGATTTGGCCCAGAGGGAAAACTTTGCTGACCACTACCCTAGGGAGTCAATTAAGCATTTGTGTATTTATGAATCTGCCTCCCCCGGTGGGCTATGCTCAAGGTCATGTGTCCAGCTCAGAGTCTGGAGCATAGCAGGCACTCAGCACAGATTTGTGGAGAGAATGGATGAACGAATGGACAAATGGATGAAGGGGTTGAACCCCTGTGAAGTATGAGGCCAGAATCCTGGAAGCCTCATGTCCCACCTTTCTTCACCTGGCTCTTTTTTTTCAGATATGCTGGGGTGTCACATGGGACCCTCTGACTTGAGCCATCTTCAAGCCCTGGAGGAAAGAAAGGCGGTGTTCCTCCAAAACACACCCATGGGTGCTGGGCTGCTTCCAGGTGCTCCTGGAGTTTAGTCAAGAAGTGGCCCCGAGCGGGGCTCGGTGGCTCAGCCCGTAATCCCGCACCTTTGGGAGGCTGAGGTGAGTGGATTGCCTGAGGCCGCGAATTCGAGACCTGCCTGGGCAGTGAGACCTCATCTCTACAATAAATAAAAAAAATCAGCCAGGCATGATAGCTCATGCCTATAATTCCAGTTACTTGGAAGGCTGAGGCGGAAGGATCGCCGGAGCCCAGCAGGTCGAGCCTGCGGTGGCCGGGAGCGGCCACTGAACTCCAGTCTGGGCGACAGAGTGAGACTCCAACTCAAAAAAAAAGAAGTGGCCCCGAAGCTGGGCTCGGTGGCTCAGCCTGTAATCCCGTGCTTTGGGAGGCTGAGGTGAGTGGATTGCCTGGGCCCACGGGTTCGAGACCCACCTGGGCAACTTGGTGAGACCTCATCTCTACAGTAAATCAAAAAAGTAGCTGGGCGTGGTAGCGCGCACCTGTAGTTCCAGCTACTTGGAAGGCTGAGGCGGAAGGATCGCCGGAGGCCAGCAGGTCGAGGTTGTGGTGGCCGGAAGCAGCCACTGCACTCCAGTCTGGGAAACAGAGTGAGACTCCAACTCAAAAAAAAAAAGAAGTGGCCCCGATGCCCTACTGCTTCGTCTCCACATCCCAACAACTCTCGGCAGTGATGGCACAAGTGTTCTGCCATGCTGGGGGGTGAGGAAGCAGAGCGTGGGTGCCAGGAAGGAGAAAGGAAGAGATGAGACCACTCTGGGGTAAGTAGCAGGGGGATTTCAACAGAGAAGCCCAGATTTCACAGCCAAGGCCAAGCAAGTAGGACAGGAGGTGGGGAAGGAAGTGGCCGGGGTTAGGCAACTGGGGAGTTTCTTATTCTCTCGGTCTACTATAATAGAATAGTTGAGGGTAGAACACCTCCTACTTGGAACCTGACTGTCCACCAGAAAGGGCCACTCCTTGGGAGCTTCTTCCATCAGAAAGAGAAAGCTGAAGGCTGGGAGACACGGTAAGTACTTTCATGGCGGTATACCTTTTGGGTCTCCTCATCCCCCAAGCAGCAGCAAACTGAAAAAACTGAAACCTGTGTGTGTGTAGCAGAGAGAAGCAGAGGAAATTATGACAATATCCTGAATACAGAGAGGGGACTCCAGGAGGTCTTTGGCAAGGGAGAAAGAATTTAAAATTTGGGGGGCATTGGGTTTACTGAGAGCAACTGAATGGATATTGAAGAGGCCCGGGGTTTGGCAGATGGAGACTAAGAGATATTTAGATTAAAACAGATAAGAGGCCGGGCTCGGTGGCTCAGCCTATAATCCCAGCACTTTAGGAGGCTGAGGCAAGTGGATTGCCTGAGCCTGTGGGGTCGAGAACAGCCCGGGAAACTTGGCGAGAACTCATCTCTACAATAAATCAAAAAATCAGCCAGGCGTGGTAGCGCATGCCGGTAATTCCGGCTACTCGGAAGGCTGAGTCGGAAGGATCACCGGAGCCCAGCAGGTCGAGGCTGTGGTGGCCGGGAGCGGCCTCTGCACTCCAGTCTGGGTGACAGAGTGAGACTCCAACTAAAAAAAAAAGAACAGATAAGAACATGAAAAAACCAGCCTAGGCAAAATAGCAAGACCTCATCCCTACAAAATATCAAAACCTTAGCTGGGTGTGGTAGTGTGCACCTATGGTCCCAGCTACTGGGGAGGCTGAGGAGGAAGGATCACCTGAGCCCAGGAGGTCAAGGTTGTGGTGAGCCATGATTGTACCAGCCTGGATGACAGAGTGAGACTCCAACTCAAAAGAAAAAAAAAAACACCAAAAATGTGGGAAAATCTTTGAGAATGGGAAAGGACTAAGAGTGTCTCAGAAAATAATTGGGTTTGTTGGGTTTTTTTTTAGTTTTTATTTTAGCTGAGCGCAGTGGCTCACGCCTGCAATTCCAGTACTTTGGGAGGTGAGGCAAGAGGACAGCCTGAGCCCAGGGGTTCGAAAGCAGCCTAGGCAACTTGGCGAGACTTCGTCTCTACAATAAATCAAAAAATTAGCGGGGTGTAGTAGCGCACACCTGTAGTTCCATCTACTTGGAAGGCTGAGGCAGAAGGATCGCCTGAGCCCAGCAGGTCAAGGCTGCGGTGACTGTGAGTGTACCACTGCACTTCAGCCTGGGCAATAGAGTGAGACTCCAACTAAAAAAAAAGGGTTGTATTTTATAGTAATAGAGACAGGATCTTGCAAGCGATCCTCCTGCCCCAGCCTCCCAAAGCACTGGGAATACAGGTGTGAGTCACCGCGCCAGGCCAGAGTTGGGGATCTCAAGATAAAGAGGCCTGGGCAGAGGCTAGCGAACCAGGGTGAGCCCCGGGAGCGGTACAGATGTCCAGGAAGCCCAGAACTGGCGAGAGATATAAGTTGGCTGCCAGGTTCTGATCCCCTCTTCCTCTCCCGCCCCTGTCTCTCCAGCCGCCATCATGTGGAACACCTCCGAGGCCAACTTCTCCTGCTACCACGAGTCTGTGCTGGGCTATCGCTACGTGGCAGTTATCTGGGGGGTGGTGGTGGTGGTGACAGGCACCGTGGGCAATGTGCTCACCCTCCTGGCCTTGGCCATGCAGCCCAGACTCCGCACCCGCTTCAACCTGCTCATCGCCAACCTCACCCTGGCCGACCTGCTGTATTGCACCCTCCTCCAGCCCTTCTCCGTCGACACCTACCTCCACCTTCACTGGCGCGCGGGCGCCACCTTCTGCAGGGTATTCGGGCTCCTCCTCTTTGCCGCCAACTCCGTCTCCATCCTCACCCTCTGCCTCATCGCGCTGGGACGCTACCTTCTCATCACCCACCCTAAGCTCTTCCCCCGAGTCTTCAGCGCCACGGGGGTCGTGCTGGCGCTGGCGGGCACCTGGGTGGTGGGCGTGGCCAGCTTCGCCCCGCTCTGGCCTGTCTACATCCTGGTGCCCGTGGTCTGCACCTGCAGCTTTGACCGCATCCGAGGCCGGCCTTACACGACCATCCTCATGGGCATCTACTTTGTGCTGGGCCTCAGCAGCGTTGGCATCTTCTACTGTCTCATCCACCGCCAAGTGAAACGGGCAGCGCAGGCGCTGGACCAGTACAAGCTGCAGCGGGCAAGCGTTCGCTCCAACCACGTGGCCGGGACAGAGGACGCCGTGCCTGGCCGTTTCCAGGAGCTGGACAGCAGGCTGGCCTCAGGAGGGCCCAGTGAGGGGACCTCGTCTGAGCCAGTCAGCGCGGCCACCACTCAGACTCTGGAAGGGGACTCATCCGAGGTGGGGGACCACGGCATCAGCAAGGGAGCCAAGCAGGGGCCCGAGAAAGGGGCTCCGACCATGGCTGCCAAAGCCCAGCCAGCGAAAGGGGCCCGGAGAGCCCCGGACTCCTCGGCAGAGTTTGGAAAGGTGACTCGGATGTGTTTTGCTGTGTTCCTCTGTTTTGCTCTGAGCTACATTCCCTTCCTGCTGCTCAACATCCTGGATGCCAGGGTCCGGGCCCCCCGGGTCCTCCACATGCTCGCGGCCAACCTCACCTGGCTCAATGGGTGCATCAACCCCGTACTCTACGCGGCCATGAACCGTCAGTTCCGCCAAGCCTATGGCTCCATCTTAAAACGAGGGCCCCAGAGTTTCCGCAGGTTCCGTTAGAACTGCATCCCTGGCCGGGTGTGGTGGCTCACACCTGTAATCCCAGCACTTTGGGAGGCCGAGGTGAGAGGATTGCCTGAGCCCAGAGGTTCAAGACCAGCCTGGGCCACTTGGCAAGACCTCACCTCTACAATGAACAAATAAATAAATTAGTCAGGCATGGTGGCACATGCCTGAAGTCCCAGCTACTGGGAGACTAAGGCAGAAGGATTGCCTGAACCCAGCAGGTCAAGGCTGCGGTAGCTGTGAGCGTGCCACTGCACTCCAGCCTGGGCAACAGAGTGAGACTCTGACAAAAAAAAAAGAAGAAGAACTGCGTCCCCACTCCCCGGAATTCAGGACTGTCTTCTCCAGAACCAGAGCTGCCGACTGAGATGAAAGTCAAGGAACTGAGAGTCTCATAGGCGTTTTCACAGACAACCTCTCCCCACACCCCAAACCAAGTCTCTCCAACCCTTGACCAGTATTTCAACCCCTAGGTGGCCCCGGGAGTATTACTGACTCTTAATAAACAAAGTATATCCTTTTAAGGCTCAGGTGTGGTCTTGGGGGAAGAAGGAAATAGGCCTGGGTTGGTTTGTAGCTGGAGTTTTGGGAGGCCTAGGTCAAAGCAGGGGCAGGACACAGCCGATCTGGGACTCAGTCTTCAGTCTAGGTAGGGGACGTCAAGGTTATAAAACACATGATGTGGGTTAAAAGCATTAGCTTGCCTATTTGTTTAACTTCCAGAAATGACCCCTGCCCCAAACCACTGCTGCCAAACCACTCCTCATCCTAGCAAACAGGTTTTTTTTTATTTTTTGGAGTCAAAGTTTCACTCTGTGCCCAGGCTGGAGTGCAACGGCACGCTCACGACCACCACAGCCTCGATCTACTGGGCTCAGGTGATCCTTCTGCCTCAACCTTCCAAGTAGCTGGAACTACAGGCGTGTGTCACCATGCTCGGCTAATTTTTTGATTTTTATTGTAGAGATGAGGTCTCGCCAAGTTGCCCACGCTGGCCTCGAACCCATGGGCTCAGGCAATCCTCTCATCTCAGTCTCCCAAAGTGCTGGGATTATAGGAGTGAGCCACCGCACTTGGCCTTGCAAACAGGTTTACTTGACTCAAAAAAGTGCTATGTTCCAGCTCCACTGGGACTACTCCAGTGAGCCCAGTCCTGGCCCCTGCACTGTGCAGAGGGAGTGGTCATGGAGAAGGTCTCCTTGCTCTGCAGAAATGGAACCCGGCTCAGCTGAGGTAAAGGCAACAACTGTCCCAGCTGCCCCAGCAGAGCCTGGCTCACTGGGGTTAATCACCTGAGTCCCAGGCCCTCAATTCTCTTGCACTTGTCACCCTGGCTTAGGAAAGCAGAAGATCAGAGACTCTAGGTCTGAGGGCTCAGGGACCAGGCAAGGGGGAGGGAGGCTGCACCATTCCTTCCCTCCAGCAAGAGCAATACTCTGTGGCCGTGTGCCTCTCCCCACACCCTTCCAGTACCTGTGGCCACCAGGTGACGCTGGTTCTCTGTGTTTCCTCTCTGGCTTCCCAGTTGAGGACAGAGGCTACCAGCAAGACTGGGAATCCAGACACCACAACTGGGGAGTGGAGGCCCAGGGATGTGCACCCTCCCTTTTTCCCAAAGCTGAGCAAGAAACGTGAAGAATGAAAAACTGGCTATTCATGACATATATTTCTGTCTCCTTGGGCAGGGCTGGGGAGATAGCAGTGTGGACATGTGGTGGCACCGGGGACGTGAGAGCCACCTTGTACCCTCCCGACCCCAAATCCATGGTCTGAGGGAACAAAGTAAAGCCTGGAGAGATTCAAACAAGGGCAGAAAGAATCACAGTTGGGGTGGACAGATTGATACCCTCACATGTGACACACTTCCAGGACCCAGGAAGCCTGACACCCAACCTGGAATATGTGCTTCCAGGTGTCCTCCTTCCACAAAAGTCACATCAGCCTAAACTGAGCCAAGGTGGGGTCACCGAGGTAGGGGTCCCAACAGGTCAACTATGGGACCAGTGAAGAACATCAGCTCAGGAGTACAGAGACAAGGTTTCCATCAAGGCTTTCTACCAATTAGCTCTGTGAAATCAGGCAGATGCCTGGACCACTCAGGACATCAGATTGTGTGTGTGTGTGTGTGTGTGTGTGTGTCCGTCCCAAGTTGTCAGCAGTGGTTTAAGATTTTATCACCCATACAAAGAGGGGTGTAGGACGCACTCTTGCCACCTGCCCAGTGCAGTTCTAAATCCTGCGAATATATCATTTAGCACACTCCTCACAAAATGTTTATCTATTATCATCGCTTTCTTACAGATGAGAAAAATCAAAGCACAAACAGGTTAAGAAATTTGTCCCAGGTCAAAGGCTAGTAAGTTGTATGACCAAGATTCGAGAGCAGAGTCTAACGACTATAGGACAGCTGCCTTTCTAGAACTAGGATCAAGTGACCCCATGATCCCTAAAAAGTCCTTCCTACTCAGACCTTCTAAGATTCTGAGTCAAGGCCTTCCAGGAGTTTTACAACTCTCTGAAGGATTGTAAAAGGATTTACTTTTCATATTCCCCAAAGGCAATTCAAAAGCCTTGTCAAGTAGAAAGGAGGAGTAACAGGGAATGAGGTTAGACCTCAGAAAAGACTTCCCTATGATCAGTCGCTGGGAAAAAATGACTCAGAGGATACTGGAAGAAATGACTCAGAGGACACAGAAGAAAACCGTGGAGTTTAAGACAAGAGTCAGGGGACAGATCTTAGCAAGAAAGCAACCCCTTCCTTCCTCACCCTCCACGGCCCACGCCCCTACCCCGTCCCTGATTGCAATAAGGGCTGAATGAGGGGTGGGAATGGGGGCGAAAGCGAAGCTTTCCCAGGCGCTCTCCCGAGGGCGTGCCTGGCGCGTGTCCGCGCCCTGGCTCCCTGGGGTGCGCGGCTCTGCGCCTCGGGAAGCGTGTGCGCCCGGGGCCCGCGCGCCCGAGTGTGAGTCAGTGTCTGTCTCTTTGTCTCGGTGTCTCTGTCAGTCTCCGCCAGAGCCGGGCTCTATCGCGGGCTTCCTGACGCTATCTCTCGCGGCCCCTCTTTGTCTCTCCCCATCTGCCCGTCTCTCCT
>NW_007248752.1:24443-26101 GCF_000164805.1 Carlito syrichta
GTCTTTCATTGGCCAGGCGCTGACAGCGCTTGATTTAACGCCACCTCTCATTGGCTGAGCTTGACAGGCCGATTTACGAGGCACTCTGCCATTGGCCGAGCCGCGAGGGCCCTGATTTATGGCTCGGCGGCGGGGGGGGGGGGCGCAGCTGGGATGAGGATGCCCCTCCCCTCGCCACCGCTCCCCTCCCCCCTCCGCTTTTTCTCCCTTTTATCCTCCCCTCCAGGAATCGCGCTCCCTCTACCTGTTCCCCAGGCCCCCACCTCTCTTCTCGTTCATCCACTGGGAGGGGAAGGGGTATGGTGACGGGAACTGGAGGGGTGACGGGGTCCGAGGGGTACACGTGGGGGGAGTTCTGGGGGGTGCGGGTAGGGTCGAGTAGGGAAAGGAGACTCAAGAGGGAGAGGGGACACTAAACTGAAGAGCGAAAGGGGAAACGGAGGGGCAAAAGGTGACAGAAAGAAAGGCTGGGGGCAAGGGAGGCTGAAGGGGAAAGGGGGTGCAGGAGAAAAAGGGGAGTCAGAGAAGAAGAAAGGAGGGGGCACCGAGAGGAATGGCGCATCTGAGGAGCAACTGGACGGAAGCATGAAATCTGGGACTTTTCTTCAAACCTGGCTGTCCAGGCAATGACTCTGAAAAGGGGAAGTTGGGGGGGGGTGTGGAGGAAAGGTCCTCACTTGCAAGGTAAGGGCACAGAGAGGGGAGGAAGACCGCAGAGCACTTATGAGGAGGCCAGAAGCCAGGTAGGGTTGTTTTGGGGGGCGCAGGGAGAAAAGACTAATCCTCAGGGGGACTATTGATAGAAACAGAGTCACAGAGCTACTACTCATCTCAGTGAAGACCCACCGCCCATTGCAGGGGACAAGGCAGGCGCCTCCCCGTGGAGGTATTCTGCTTCCTCCAGTCTGCAGAAGGCTCCCCATTCCCTACATCTCACTCCTCCCCCTTGCCCACCCCCCTAGTTAAATTTATGAGTCCAGGGTTGGCCTTCAGGAATTAGGAATATTTATGCTTCTTTGAGAGTGAGGTTTGGAAGGTGATAAATAAGGGGCCATGGGGGGTGCGGCTGGGGCTCCTATTTTGAACATGGCCCCTTTCCCAAGGTCTCCACCCTCCCCTTCCCTCGCATCCCCAGCCAGAGAAGAGAGCACAGAGGGAGGTGAGGAGTGGGTTTCAGATATCTGGAAGGGGCTTTGACTATTCCATGGAGCCCCTCCAGGACCGCAGAGCTCTGCAGTAGAAAGGACTTAAGGCAGACAGGGAAGGAACCTTCCAAGCATCTGGGCCTAGAGCCCCTGGAGTGCAGTCACAGCATGTCTGCGAAGATGGGGAGAAGCCGGTTTCCCCTCTGTCCCCTCAAGCTGAGGAATCGGGAAAAGAGCCAGGAAATTCAGAGGCAGATTTCTCCAGTCTGTTACCTCCGGCACACACGGAGAGGAACATTTGAAATCCCCCACCTCCCACAGCCCACAGCCTGGATCCCTGGGAAAGGAGGCCAGGAATGTGGGGCTCAGGGCATCTCCTAGGAGTCTAGGCCCCCAACCTGTCCACCCCCACCGCTGACTGAGAATTAAAAACAGCCAGTGGTTCTTGACATCCCTTGCCTTGGGCCTCCAGGAAGTGAGGGAGGGAGAAAGGGATGGCCTGTAGATTCACAA
>NW_007248752.1:26233-37854 GCF_000164805.1 Carlito syrichta
TAGGTAGCGAACAAAGATGGGGATCCATGAGTTAGGGAGGCCTAAGGGAGGCAAAGAGCCCCCCCCACCCCACCTTGCCTCATGCCCTCCATCCACTGTGGCCAGAGCCAGGATGGCCACTGTGCACATGTGCACATGCGTACACACACCAGGCTGCTGCCTGGAGTGGGAGGGAGAGGGAGAGAAGGGTCTAGACTGGCCCTTTAAGAGCCACTTAGGGTCAGAAAGCCTGGGCTACAGAGAGGGGAAGGAGCTGATGTCAGAAGACGGATGGGCAGCAAGATGGGGATTGATGCTAATGGGGGAGCTAGAGCTAAGTACCCAGACACTCAGAGGGCAGCACTGCAGATCTGTCTTCCTTATGCTCACCCCCCCCCAAACCGAGGCTGTAAATCTGCCTCCTCGGCGGGGGGAAGGGGGAATGAGGAAAAAAGACATACTCTCTTCTCCCTTTTCCTGTTTCTTCCTTACCCGGCGCCACCCCCCCCCTCATTCTTTTGTCCTCTCCTGATCCCTCCTCCTAATCCGTGACCCCTTCCCACCAAAATCTCCAACTTTAGGGTTTCCATCAGAAATGAAGGAGAATGGTTTTGGCTTGCAGAGGAGTTTGAGAGAGAGCACAGGAGTTCCCCCTTACCTGACCCAAGTGGGAATGGATTGGTAGGATTGGGGTGAGAGACTGATGGACTGGACACTCCCTTCCTCCCTCTTCTCTCTTGGAGACAACAAGCAGCCTTCTCCCAGGGCAGTAGGGTGAAGGCAGGAAGCAGGATACTGGATGCCAGGGGCTGGGCTGGAAAGGGCACCAGAGCTGCAGAGTTGCATTGGTGGCAGCCTGTGACAGTGCGCTTTGGGGGGGCTGGTGGTGAGCCTCCAGGGGTGCTCAGGAAGCCACGGGAGCTGTCCACCAGAAAGATATACAGGCTGGCTTCTCGGAAACTCCTGGATCCACCGTTCCTTTGCCTTAGCACACACCCTGTCTGCTGAGTAGAGACAATTTCAGGCCAATAGTCTATTTACTGTAAAGGCAGGGTCCAGCCGCTCCTTGAACCTCTCAGGAGGGAGCCGGGGGTCTCAGGGAGGAAGGCTTTCTCAGAGGGGCTAGAGCTGGAATTAACCCTTGGCAAGCTCCATTTCGTTCTTCACTTTCAGGTAGGACTCGGCCTCCCATCTGTCAGGACCCATTACCGCCCTTATTTCTCTCCCTGTAGGAAGCCAGGTCCTGTGCGTGGAAGCCCCTCGCTTTCTGTCTTCTTCCTAGTCCTGGAAACACTTGGTGCCTGGTTGCCTCTGGTTTCCATACCCACAAGAGAATAACCCTAATACACCAATCTCATCTCTACCCTCCTCCCAGGTGTTCCTTCAGAGGCCTAAAGTCACCCCAGGGTCATCCTCTTCTCTGTGCTCTAAGTCTTCAGAGACAAGGGAGAGAGAGCAAGCCTGGAATGGGAAAAGGGGGTCGTGTGGGAGAAGGGGATGGTGAGCAGAAGCCCCTGGAACCCAGGCTTCCAGCCTCCCAGCATCCGGCCTCATGCTCCCTCCCAGCCCAGGGAGGTCAGCCACTGCCCTCAGCCCTGGTCTCTGGCTGCTTCTCAATACTGGTGATAAATCCTATCTTTGTCTCCCCTCTGACCCAGGCCTCAGGCAGCCTGGGGGTCAGAGGCTGGGGGAGGGGTCAGGGTGGAGGAGGGGGAGATACAAGGAGAGTGGGAGGAGAAGATGGACAGGAGCAGCTGGTGGGCAGGCATGGGGGTGGGCAGTGAGGGGTCGGGCCTCTTGAGTCTCAGACCCTGGACATTCCAGCAGGCCTGCATTCCAAGTGAACAAGCCAGGATTCCTGAGAAGTGGAAATACTGTCAGAGTGCCCCCCTGAGCATCAGGAATGGGGGGAGCTGGGGGCTTAGCGTGGGGTGCCTCGAGGAAAGAGGCTGCGATGGGAATGTGAGAATAATATTGTGGGAATCATCCCGTCCCTCCCACAGACCCCTACACATGTGGGCTGTGAACACGCACGCGCGCGCACACACACACACACACACACACACACACACACACACACACACTCACACAGGATTTATGGCCCTATAGCATGAGGGAGTCCAGGAGAGCCCTGCTGCCCCTTGCCTGGCCCCTCCCCAGCGGCCTTCTCTTGCTGGGACTTTCCTGTCTCCATCTCTCCATTCTTCTGGGCTCTCATTCTTCTCTCTTTGTCTCTCCCTCTCCCAGTTTGCTATCCTCCCTTTCTGCTAACTCTCGCCTTTTTGTCTCTCAGTCACTTTCCCCCTCTCATGTGTTTCTTTCCTCTTCTTGTGCCCTTCCTCCTCCCTCCTCTACTTCCTTGGACCCTCCCTCTCTCCTGACTAGGTCCAGCAGTCCCTCCTACCTTGAACCCTCTTCTGGCCTGGGGGACCTTTGGGAGTCAAGTTGTGAGGAGGGGTGGGAAGGAAAAAAGAGGCTCTGAATGAGTCCCTGCTGGGTGGGAGGCATGGGCATCACATTGGCTTAACACAGCATGGGGGTGGGGAGAGAGAAACACAACTGGGGGGGGCAAGGGATTGATAAGGAAAAGACACAGAAGGGCCGACACTGAAGAGAAGCAAGAGAAGCGGGAGGACTTAGGGCACCCTACGTGTGTGTTTTGGGTCACCGTGAAGGGGAGGAGCCGAGGGGCAGCTACTGAGTTATACAGAGACACAGATTCAGAGACAAGGTCTGGAGACCCCTCACCCCAGCACCAAAGATGCACCGTCCACTAGGCAGCCGTATTCTGCATTCTCTGTCTACCTAGGAAGTTTTCTCAGAGACCTTTTCCTCCTCTGTAGACAGTCTTGGCTTACTGGTTCCCTCCCCACTCACCTCCCCCTTCCTCCCCAGTGAGAATGACATCAGCTCTGGCTGCCACTGTCCTCGGCCCTGTTGCTGATGTACTCTCCCATGGGTGAAACAGGCCCGTCACCCTTGCCCCACGCATTCGTTCTCAGCAGGGGGAGCTGGGGTTTACACAGCCCAGCACCCTGGAGTGGGAGGAGGCTGCACGGGAAGGTGGCTGCAGGATATGGTGGGAAAAGAGGGGC
Organism: Carlito syrichta; assembly: GCF_000164805.1. Taxonomy (NCBI): domain Eukaryota; kingdom Metazoa; phylum Chordata; class Mammalia; order Primates; family Tarsiidae; genus Carlito; species Carlito syrichta. The sequence continues at coordinate 29,308 of NW_007248752.1, forward strand.
CCCCCAGGCACCAGGGGGAGGGAGAGCAGCCGGAGGGGGCACTGGAGGAAGAGAGGCTGCAGCAGTAAATCACCCTGTGGGGGGGCTCCCTCTGCCTGAGCTCAGTGGGGTGGGGAAAGAATAGACATGGGGAGGGAGAATGGGGAATCGCCACATCTGGCAGGCAGGTGTCTGGCACTGTTCGGGCTCTAGTCACTTTCCCAGCCAAAGGGGAGGCAGGAGGGAGGGGCGAGGAGGGGCCTCCTGGGTCTCCTGGGAAGAGGGAAAGGCTCACACAGACAGAAAGAGACCAAGGGAGAGGGATAATCAGAACTTCTCTACATCTCTGCTTCAGTCAGTGCTGGGGATGGGTCTGCCCATAGTTCCAAAAAGAAATTGCTGGCCAGAGGACTGGGTAGGCCAGGACACCAAAGTTCCATTCCTGCCGGAAAATGGAAGGTAGGAGAGGTCCAAACCGGGGCTAGGCCAGGGAAACCAAAGCTCAGAGAATCCCAAGTTTGAGAATGGGACACAACTCCACTCTCCACAGCATTACTGGTCACCGCCCCCCCAACTCGGGCACTGACACCACACTTCTCCCATGGCCAATGCTGGGTGATGAGTGGGAGGATTAGTGGTAAGGTTGGCTGGGCACGGCTCTTCCCCAGCTCAGCCTGTGGAGACAAAAAGGTACACCTCGCCCTCCTCCAAACTCCTGCACTTTCATTGCAGGACTGTAGGCAGAGGTGGTGCACCCAGGCCTCCCCCTTCCCAATCTGTTGAGGGGCGTCCTGGGCACAGGAGTTGCTGAGCTTGTCAGGTTCTCAAGAAAGAGCAGTAAGACTGGACAGCTCTGAGTTGGGCTTCCTGGTGCTGGAGATGCTCAGGAGCCTGTTACTTTCCTTCCCTCATCCTCTCCTGTCCGAGATCCTAATTCAGTCTCTCCTGCTTACTCCTGGAATTGCAGGCCCACTTTATGAGCAATAGAGGTGAGTGAGGAGACCCTGCAGTGGAGAGAAGGCTCCCCGTCCCCCCCCAAATCCTGCAGAGGAAGGGGGAAAGAAAACCAAAGCATTCTCCTGTCGCCGCGGCAACCATAAAACCCCCAGCTAAATCCATCTTGTGAGCTCACCGCCCCATTAAGATGCAGGGCCAGGCGCTGCGCCAGCCCAGCCACATTCATTTGTGCGAATAAAGGTGGAGGAGGGGGAGGGGAGCGGGCTCTGGAGGGACGGGGAAATGGCGAGAAGAGGTTATTTACACCACCGTCCTGACCTTCTGGAGCAGCACTGGCTCCGATAAATAACCCGCTCAGCGCCGTTTCAGAGCAGGAGTGGGAGGTGCAGGAAGGGAGCAGGGGCTGGAGGAGAGCCCCCACGCAGGTGCGTGTCTCCGGGTTACTAATGGCTGAGGCGGGAGCAGGCAGCTGGCTTTGGGGGTGGTGGGGGAGAACTCAGTTCCCTGGGACTCCCGCTAAGAAAATACCATCCCCACCCCACCCCTGGCGCCAATTTCCAAGCGAGGGGACGAGAGATGCCAAGGAGGCAAACAGTCCCGTAAATTAGGGATGGGGGGACTGCTGGGAGTCTCTGAGGTAGGAGGGAAGACATACTATAAGATGGGGGGCGGAGGAATTGGATTAGCTGCCAAAAAGAGAGGAGAGGAACAGAAACAGAAACATCACACAAAGGCAGTTTGGAAAAAGAAACCTCTTTTATTCTTTGCACAGAGCAGCCTACGAAGGTGGCCATCTCCTGACCCCACACATCTCTCACACAAGGATGCCCCGCAGACATGCCCAGTTACCCGCCCCACTTCAGTACTGGAGAATTGGCAGTTAGTGGGCAGGGCAGAGTGCTTAAGTCTCAGGAAGGTTTTTAAGACATTTTTGTGGGGAGAAAGTTTTGGGTCAAAGGGAAAGATTAAACCCATGAGTGGGTGTTCTAGTCTCCATCTTCCTGGAGAAATCCAAGTCCTAAAGGTTTATAAGGAAGGCACCTCTCTCAGTAGTCTCGAGAGGGTAAGAACCCAGACCCACTGCTTGGATGGAAGGTGGAGGTGGAGAGGACAGGGGTAAGCAGCACACTCAGACCCTCAGCAGAAGAGCATGTGGGAGCTGAGGGGGCCGGGAGAGAGCCTGGAGGCCTAAGTCTGGGTTCTACCCCTTCTCCAATTTCGAGGGTAACTCTTCTTCCCAAGGCTAGATTGGAGTTTTAGTTCCAGGGCCTGGCTTTGCTCCAGGCCACAGAGAGGGCAAACCAGGCAAAGACCCACAGTAGTAAAGGTAGGAGCCAAGGTGGCCACGAGATGGACATGCACCACAGCAGTTCCAAAGTGACGTGCCAGAACCAGGTAGAGAACGAAATTTATAAGCCCTTCCATTAAAATTTAGATCACTGTTTCTTCCGCTGTCCCTGCCCTATGAGTGATTCCTAATCTGGCAGAGAACAGAGCAGTAGGAAGGAATGGGAGGAAACGCTGAGGCCAGAACACGGGCTGCGGCGGCGAATGAACACATCCCTCCCCATCCCCATAGAACTCATTCACAGCCAAGAATCTTTCCCCCTCCCTTTCTGGACATGTAGGTGGTAGGGATGAGGGTGGGTAAGAGCAAAGGGGGGAACACATTCGGCACAGTCTATCTCCCACTTTGATCTGAAGTGTAGCATAGGGCATAGAACATGAGAAAACCCGGCGGAGGGAGAACAAAAGGGCACAATCCAATCTGGAGAGGGTGCTTCCCCTGCCTGACACCCAAATCCGCTGGGATCTTTACACCCAGAACTGCAAGCAGTGAATGGAATGGGAAGTGTGTGTGGGGGCTGGGAGGGAACAACCACAGGCAGGACAGGGTAGAAGGACCCTGTGACCCCCGAGAGGACCCTGAGAGCATCAGCTGGGGAACTGGATGAGATTCACAGCAGACATATGGACTTTCTGAGGAGGGTGAGAAGCCAGGAGGAGCTGGGTCTTCACCGGAGGAGTGACCACTTGATCTGCTCCTTGGCTGACTGCAGCACCTGCAGAGAAAAGGGGACACTGAGGGGAGCTCACTGAGGGTCGGGGGGCAGGGGTAGGGGGGCTCCTTCCCCTCACCTGCCTTCCCTGTCCTCAGAAGAATAGGGAATAGGAAATCCCCAAGGGCAGAAGGATGGGAAGCTCTCTAAGGCCCTAGAGGATTATCAGTTTGGAAAAGGCCCCCAAAATTCAAATCCACTGGGAATGAAGAGAGAAGAGGTATACCGGGGAGGAAAGAAAAAAACTGGGAGTTACTGGACATATGTTAAAAAGTGGGAGTACCCCATCCAGACAGATTTCTTGGCAAGATTTCCAAGTGGACAGAAGACAGAACCCCTCCCTTGCTCCTGGCATCAGGTAGACAGTCTATCTGCAGTCAAGGTAGCAAGATGGATCTGTGAAGCCTGCATCTTCTGGAATATGCATTTCCAGCTTAGCCCTCATTTGAATAATAAGAGAAAGAGAGAGAGTACGCGCAGACACACGCACACAGCCCATCTGCTTAAGGCAGGCCTCTGCTGGGGAATAAATCATGGAATGAAACTCAGGCAGGGAGAGCCTGAAGGGTATGGAGCAAAGCTGACAGCCACTACTCACGGGACACTAGGAGAGGACTTGGGAGTGGGGTGGGAGCCTTGGCTGTGTAAGGCCCAGTTCTCTAGAATGAGAGGAGCCAAAGAAGACGGGTCATGTCTCTCATCTCAGACTCAGCAGGTAGGGGCGGAAAGCTACTCTAGCCTCTTAGTGACCCAGCCCACCTGAAGAGAAGAAAGGGAGAAAGTCATACCTGAGACACAGTCTGCTCTGTAAGGGGGACGTCTTCACCCTGTGACACAGAGACAAGCATTTAGTGTGGGAGAAAGCTGGAGGAAGGCCTGGCTGGAGTCTGGCAGTAGAGAGGGAAAAGGTGATCCTTTAAACCGAAGCAAAGGGCAGAGGCACTACATGTCCCAGTCCCTTCTAGGGACTAGTGCAGCTATAATTTTACTTGGCCAGAGGGACTGTGAACAAAAAAGGGTCATTTCACCCATCCTCCATTTTATGGCAGGAGGACTTGTTAAAAGGTTTACTCCTGCCGGGTTCGGTGGCTCAGCCTGTAATCCCAGCACTTTGGGAGGCCAAGGGGAGTGGATTGCCTGAGCCCACGGGTTCAAGACCCATCTGGGCAACTTGATGAGACCTCATCTCTACAACAAAAAAATCAAAAATTAGCCGGGCGTGGTAGTGCGCGTCTGTAGTTCCAGCTACTCGGAAGGCTGAGGCAGAAGGATCGCCGGAGCCCAGCAGGTTAAGGCTGCGGTGGCCGGGAGCAGCCATTGCACTCCAGTCTGGGTGACTCAAAAAAAAAAAAAGGTTTACTCCATTCCAAGTAATCAGCAGGTTATCTGATCCTCAACTTGGGGGTGGGGGACCTGATTCCCTAGTCAGAGAAGACCTTCCCTGAATATCAATATCACTAGGGAAAGAATGGGGGGGAGCCAGGGGTAGTTTAATGGATTCCGCAAGGCCTGATGGGTAACGACAGCATGTTAATTTGAAGAAATAAACTGCTGCAACAGCAGCCTGAGAAGAGAAAGGGGGAGTTGGGGGGGGCCCTCTCTCTTGCCACATAGAGACATATGTTAGAGGAGAAGATTAAACTATGCAAATGGAGCCCACAGCAGTTAAGGGAGAAGATTTCCCATTACCCGGCACTGTCAGCCTTCACTCTGTGGAGGTCAGAGCCAGGACATTTTGTAAATGGGAGACTTGCTTTACTCAGACATCTCTGCACCCCCACAATGTGCTGGTGGGCTCTCCCACCAGCTATAGCTAACTCAGAGGCCCCTTTCTGATATCATTAGCACCAAGAAGACTGAGATCCTGACAAGTAAGTACTTCCTGAGGGAGAGGAATTATCCTCAGTTATATAAGACTTGAAAAGACGAGAAGGACACTCCTTTGGCTCAGATGATTCGATCCATCTCCAAAGAGGGAATAAGCCAACTTCGAGTTCCTTTACAGTTTCGAAACCATGAATATTAGAGTTTCTTTTATTTCATCATTTATTCAGTAAGTAAGTATGTATTAAATGCATGAGATACTAGGCACCATGTTAGGGACAGAAATAAATTTCTTTCGCTCCCCTTGTGTGACATAATGAGAAGGAAGGGGAGAGAAGAGAGCTGTATGGATTTGAAAGAAAAAGAGAAGGTTGTATGTATTCTACAAGCCCAACTCTTAGACAAGCTCAGCAGGTCTGGTTCTGAGGGCATTTGTGAAGAGATGGGGGATGCTGGGAAACACAGTTCTGCTTACCCTTAATGCCACCCGGTGCACCACTTGCTGGGGATCACTCTCCAGGATCACGCTACAAAGACAAAGAAGACATCATCGCACCCTCTGTTCTGAAGGACCAACTTCCTGTGGGGACAGGACCTCTGGCCACTCAGCCTGCCTGACTCAGGACACGGGCAGTTACCCCACCCCTTTCCCAGATCCAGGTAGGTCAGAGAACTTACCCTCCATCTACGATCTCATCCACAGCCAAAAAGAGCCCCTCCATGTTTTCCAGCAGAGCTCGCTTTTCTACATTTTTCCTGAGTCCCCAAGAGAAGAGAAAAACGAGAGCTCGTGTGGGAAAGGAATCGTAGGACAGTGTCTCAACCAGAAATCCTAAACTAGACCAATAAACACCTCTACCAACCCAATCGAGAAGTAAATAACATGAAGGACTTGTCAGTTAAATCACCTAAACTCCTTCCTGCTCCTGTTTGCTGAGTAAGGTTCAGGAAAGTCTGGAAAATGATGCAAAAAACAGTCAACTTCTGACTATTCAGGGGTTATTTATCCATAGCTACTGTTTCTTTCCTGCCTACCATGATGCTGCTCATGACATTGTACATAAACACTGACATCAGTGGGTGGAAAAAAGGAAACAGCAGAGCTAAGACTCAATCTGGAAAGGGTGCAAGGTAGGGAGGGACTGAATGCAAATCCTATATGCACTCAAGCTCTGATAAGCCTCCTAAGCCTCCCTCTGTGCCCCCTCCTCCCCCTCCCTTACCAGCTCTGCTCAGGCCCTGAAAAAAAAAACCCAACGAGGGGGCTGGGAACAGTCAGCGTCTGCATACGCCTGCCTCAGATCCATCCGGTGGTTGGTGCATGTGGCCTGTCACATCCGTCAGTTTGACTCTTTCACTAGGTTACCCAAAATGAAGTCTATTCATTCACCTGGCTAAGAAATAAATCATCCCCTTCCTGAGGAAATCTGAGCCACTTGCCCTGCTGATTTTGCGGGGCTGAGAGCGCCTGCTGTTCTGGTCCGGATGCCTGTCTGTTCTGGGTTCACTTGGGAGCTGCTGGGGGAATGCAGTTCAGAGCCCTGGATGCTGTCAGGATAAGTATCTTATATCTCTTCTGCTGCCATCCACATGGAGAACAGACGCCGGGGGAAGGGGGAGAGGGTAAATGGCACATGCTTCCTGTTCTACAGAGAGAAGAAACTAAGGACTAGAAGTGCTTCCATTCCCGAAGTACTGGCTGACACTTCCTCTGGGATACTTTCTTATGCTTTCCCATTCCCTACGTCTAATGTAAAGCATGAAACCCAAGAAAGCACCTTGAGGGTGCTCAGAACTCTGACAGAGCCACTGCAGATGACAAGAGTAGACACAGAGGTGAAGATTCTGCTCCCTCCCAATGCCCTCCTTCAGTAAGAGAATTATTCCATGGGAGGGACATGCTTTCCATCCGGCCCTCCCATCAGCATGAATTATTCTGAAATAGTAAGCCCAACTTCTTAAACTAAAGCAGCTCCCTGGAGCCTCTGCCAATCCCCACAATCCCTGGACCTGAAGAATAGTTCCTTTCTCTCCCACACCGAGTCAGGAATGGCCTGCTCACCTCAGCATCTGGCTCAGTGAGTCGAAAAGGCAGTTCAGAACAGCCATAAGCATCAGCTGTCGGGAGACAGAGGAGGAGAAGGGTAAGACCAAGGCCCTGAATGCTGCTACCTAAAAACAAAATCCTCTCATCCACGAAGCATCAAAAGGTACAGTCTAGCCGGGCTCGGTGGCTCAGCCTGTAATCCCACGCCTTTGGGAGGCTGAGGTGAGTGGATTGCCTGAGCCCGCGGGTTAGAGACCCGCCTAGGCAGGGGAGACCTCATTTTTACAATAAATCAAAAAATTAGCTGGGCGTGGTAGCGCATGCCTGTAATTCCGGCTACTCGGAAGGCTGAGGCGGAAGGATCGCTGGAGCCCAGCAGTCGAGGTTGCGGTGGCCGGGAGCAGCCACTGCACTCCAGTCTGGGCGACAGAGTGAGACTCCAACTCAAAAAACAGAAAACAAAAAAAGGTACAGTCTTTGGCCAGGCACAGTGGCTCATGCCTGTAATCCTAGCATTTGGGAGGCCAAGGTCGGGGGACAGCTTGATGCCAGGAGTTCAAGACCAGCCTGGGCAACAGAGCAAGACCCTGCCTCTACAAACAATAAAAACACCAGCAGGGCATGGTGGTGTGTGCCTGTAGTCCCAGCTACTCAGGAGACAGAGACAGGAGGATAGCTTGAATGCAGGAGTTCAAGGCTGCAGTGAGCTATGATTGCACCACTGCACTCCAGCTTGAGTGACACAGTGAGACTCTCAAAAAAAAAAGAAAAAAAGACAGGGGCAACCTCTTCAGGTCCCCTCCCACTGTGGGAGCTTTTCTGTCCTCTCAATAAATCCTGCTTTCTCACTTAAAAAAAAAGACAGAAAAAAGCAAGACACAGGCTTTCATAAAGGACCAAAAACATAAGGTAGAAGTGAGATCACAACAGGAAGAGGACCTGTAGTTTCTCACAGAAATTTTCTGCTATATGATCCCACAATCTGACGTCTCTTTTAGCCAAAGTTCAAACAGAACTTTCCTCTCATGGTCCTCTACATGCCTTCACCGATTGTAAATGTGTTACCTGATTTCTTAGGTAGAGAAATCATTAACCAAGCCATAGCTAAGGTCAGAGGAAGGCTGCAGAGTTAGTGAAAATGCATGGATTCCCAGCTGAGTCGTTTTTTACCTGGGCGACCCTGAGAAGTTTTAGGTTGAACCACATGAAACTGCTGCTTTTGTAGTTTGACATTGGTCAAATATAAGTAGTTTGACATTGGTCAAATATAAGTAATTTCATTTCTCTCTAGACATTGCCACCTGAGGCAAGCTTCTCCCGCATATAAGAAGCAGGTTAGGACTACACCCACAGTCTTCTCAAGACAGTTTCAGAATGTGTGGCTCCAACATGACTCAGGGTGTTGGCTGATTGGCCCAAACTCAGTCACGCAGTCAGGTATGGACTCTTCATAGCAGGACCAAGTACTCCCTGCAACCTTGACCACATCTCAGAAACCTATCTTAAAAAATGCAGGCAACCCCTCCGGGTCCTCTCTCACTGTGGGAGCTCTTCTGTCCTCTCAATAATTCTTGCTTTCTTAAAAAAAAAAAAAGCCGGACTCGGTGGTTCAGCCTGTAATCCCGCGCTTTGGGAGGCTGAGGTGAGTGGATTGCCGGAGCCCGCGGGTTCGAGACCCGC
>NW_007248752.1:38259-58656 GCF_000164805.1 Carlito syrichta
GACAAGGTCTCACCAAGTTGCCCAGGCTGGTCTTGAACACCTGGACTCAGGCAATTCTCTTGCCTCATTTGCCCCAGCATCCCAAAGTGCTGGGATTACAGGCTTGAACCACCGTGCCTGGCCAGGGAAGATATTAAAACACCAATGGTGTCTCCTGCATGGGAACACTTCCTTCCTAGACTGAAGCACTTGCTGGGCCACAACTGTGAGGGGATGATGATCTCTGACAACTTCATTAGTCCAGTCAAGCCAGGGGAACATGGCTCTCCTCGGGCCCCAAGCCAAGGGCTATGCACTGCACTGCCTGTGGCTCAGGAAGGAAGATCCGAGACAGCAGAAAGGGCTGGGGAGTCTCACCTCGTTTTCATAGGAGCTGCCAATCACATAGAAATAGAGATCGATACTGCTTTTGTACACCACTGTCAGACCTTCCAAGAGGGCAATTTCACCTGGGGACAAAAAGGGGAAACAGTAGGTGGCCTGAGACCAGGAAGGGGACAGAAGGAGCTACCTAGAACTCCTGGTACCCAGCTGTTTGGGGCTGACATTAGGCAGACTGTAATGACCTCCACAGACCGAAGCTGATCTGCTCTTTTTGGGTGGCAGCAGAAGAGAAGTGTAAACTTGGGGGAGTCTGAATGTATCTTCTCCTCTCGCCACCCCTCCCCTCCCACTGCCCACTACACTTATTTCCCTCCTTGTGTATGAGACAGGATACTAGTCGATCCTTCGGAGGTGAAAATGCAGAGCGGTCACCTTTACAGACTTCCATTTACCTGCCCTAATGGATGCGGTACAATAAGCAGCGCTGCAGTTAAATTTGTCAAGGGAGGCTCATAAATCCAGGGACTAGACAGGTAGCTAACAGCCAACCTTCCAGCACGGTATTCCCGCGTGAGGTACACTCACCTCCCCATTACATTTCTGAAGAGTTTATTATATGAGGGGAGGGAGGGAAAAGTGAAAAAGGAGGCACAGTCACTTCATCCTTTCTCCGCAGCCCTGCTGCCACCCCCTTCCCACCACTGTCCCCCAACATGGGGAGTGGTGAAAGTAAAATGACCTACTGTCAGTCCGATGGGTCTTGTTGAAAATGTTCTTCTCAAAGGCCTTTTGCTCCTTGACACTGGGGTAGGTGTCGTCATAGTACTGGTCAGAGGGAAAGGAGACAGGGTTGGGTCATTAGAGCTGGGAGCCTAGAATGATTTGCGACTGTGTTTTGCCCTGGGAGCTTGGATTTCTCTCCTTCAAGGCATGGGGCAAGGGAGAAACAGTGACATGAAGAAGAAAGGACTGGAGGGGCAGGGAACAGGCAGTGAGTCATTGAATTTTTAAAACAATTAAAGAACCTGCTATAAGCAACCCCACCTCACATTTCGAAGACTGTCTGAGGGTAGAGGCCTACCAGCCCTATGACAAGGCTCTGCTCCTGTCTGCAATCTAGGAGAGCTCTCCTAAGACGGTTCCCATCAAGTGCTTCCTGGGAGCTACCCACGCCAGGGAGCAGCGCCAGAGAATGCCAGAAATCCGAGAAGCACAGAACACCTCCTTCAGCCCCTCACTCACTGCGTAAAGCTGAAGAAAAGGAAAGGCTGCAAAACCCCCCTCCAAAGAAAGGCAAGCCCTGCCCCATGGTCTCTTATATCCCAGCTTTCTTTTCTGCGAACTGAAAGATGCAGGAGGCAACCTAGCACATCACTGAGCCCATTCCCAGGCTCTCCCTGGCAAGGGGGTGGAGATGCGGCTGCTAAATCGCTCTGCTCTTTAGGGGCTAATCCGTCGCAGTCAGCTGAAGACCTATGACAGGTCTGGCATTTAGTAACTGGATAACTGTTTCAAAAGGTGTCCTGCATAGTTACATCCAATTACAGGGAGGAACAGCTGGTGAATTCTAAACTAATCTCTACATGCTGATTGATTTATGCTATGCTCGCCCGGAGTTAATACACCAGGGACAGAAGAGATTTCTACAGGAGGGGGAGAACATGGAAGGAGAGGAGAGGGGTGTCCTTTCTTCTTTCTTTCAACAGATCCAAAGTTGGAAACATCACTCTGGGAAAGTCAGGTAGTAAGAAGCTTAGTGATGGCTGTGAACCTAGGTCTGGAACCCTGGAATTGCAAGAGAATTCCCTGGAAAAACCCAGGGAAGGGGACAAGGTAGAAGGGAAGGGAACACGAATGATGGACATGGGCAGGCTGCCGCTTAACACAGTGCTTTGTTAGCAACCAAGGTTCCAAAGCTTCTCCCTACTCAGAGGCTGATAACAAAGGAGGTCAGTCTGAGGACAGCGAGCAAGGAAGCTGTGACTAAGGAACAGAAGAAAACAGAGTTGTTTTTTTTTTTTTTTTAGTTGGAGTGTCACTCTGTCACCCAGGCTGGAGTGCAGTGGCACACTCATGGCCACCACAGCCTCAGCCTGCTGGACTCAGGCAATCTTTCCAACTCAGCCTTCTAAGAAGCTGGAACCACAGGTATGCACCACCACACCCAGCTAATTTTTTGATTTATTGTAGAGGCGAGGTCCTGCCAAGTTGCCCAGGCTGGTCTTGAACCCCTGGGCTCAGGCAATTCTCTTGCCTCCATCTCCCAGAGTGCTGGGATTACAGGCATGAGCCACTGCACCCAGCTGAAAACAGGTTTTATCTGGAGTAGTCAAGGTAAAAAGGAAGAATCCTCAAAATTAAACTACTGAGGAAAATAAGCTAATAGGACCAGTCCCAAGATTCAAATCTCAGAATCAGTCTTTGTTCTGCTCCTAAACTAATCTGAAAGGGAATCTCACCTTGGCAAAAAGTCGATCTCCATCATTGTCCAGGATCAGAATGGCTTTCACAGTATACAGGGAGGGTTCCTAAAGAGACATGAACACACCTTCAGTCTTGCAGGCTCCCACTACCCCTGGTAAACCAGATACCTCCCCCTAGTCTGCAAGAAGACACAGAAGGACCTCTGTATGTTCCTTACCCCAACATAGTTAGAGTCTGACATTTCCCATTGAAAATGACCAGTGGTAAATAAGCTGAATTGAGGGAGGGAGTATTTCTTTTCTTTTCTTTTTTTTTTTTGAGTTGGAGTCTCTCTCTGTCGCCCAGACTGGAGTGCAGTGGCCGCTCCCAGCCACCGCAGCCTCGACCTGCTGGGCTCCGGTGATCCTTCCGCCTCAGCCTTCCAAGTAGCTGGAACTACAGGCGCACGTTACCACACCCGGCTAATTTTTTTTTTTATTTATTGGAGAGATGAGGTCTCACCAAGTTGCCCAGGCAGGTCTTGAACCCACGGGCTCAGGCAATCCACTCACCTCAGCCTCCCAAGGCGCGGGATTACAGGCTGAGTCACTGAGCCCGGCTGGGAGGGAGTATTTCAACAAAGGACTCCAAGGCACTATCAGAGAAACAGTTTCTCTGACTCACATGGGGCTTAATCAAGATAGGTCATGCTGTTATTTCCAAATATTAAGGTACAGTTATTTTCCAAATTACCTTCCCTCTCTGGTCTCCCATTGCAGGTGGATATGGAATGTGTCCAGATTAATTAACAGGCACTGCACAAGGCCATTTGAAAATAAAGTTGAATGTTCTAGTATACTTGAAAGTTTCTGCAGTCTAAATGCAGTAGCAATGCAGAGGCATAAAGCAAGCCTTCCCTAAACATTCACACAGAGCCACAGGAAATGAGTGTCCATGTGTACACGTACGTACGTACACACACACACACACACACACACACACACACACACACACACCGGTTCCGAATGCAGCCCACTAAGACAGTCACCTTCAAAAAACTCCCCTATGATCCCCAGTTCCTCCACTAGACCCTAACCACTACGACTTAACTTGCTAGGACAAAGATCAACCTGAATTTTGGGGGCAGTTAGGAAGCAGTGAGACGATCTGAGAAGTGCTCTGGGGCTACAGTCAGTGAGCAAAAGGGGCATTTCTTTCACTACTAAGAATGAATCACAGGATATTGGCTCTTGTAAAGGATCACAGTATCAGCCTTAATGATCACACTGAAAACAACTCCCTTGTTCAACTGCTAGCACATTATGCTGCAAAAGCTTATGTGGCCTGGTGCCCCCTCTACCCCTGCAACTGCTAGGGAACCGCTAACTAGGAGAGGAAAAAGTGCAGGAGGCTGAGGCAGTAGGGCTGCTTGAAGCCAGGAGTTCTGGGCTGCAGTGAGCCATGATTACATCACTGCACTCCAGCCCAGGTGACAGAGTGAGACCTTGTTTCTAAAAAATAAATACAGTGTAGAAGAGAGAGCAGACAGTGATATGTATATGAAAGGTGTCTGCAGCCTCACATTCCTTGACTTTCTAATCAACATTGTTTACCACTGCTATTCATTATGCTAGGAGACAAGCCTGTTGCTTTCCTACCTTTTTCCTGGCCCACAGAAAGCCCACAGTCCCCACAGCAGCCAAACACAAAAGTATGTGTTTAACAAAGATTCAAGATGGAGGGAGAAAGAATCCTTGCCAGAACCCAGAAACTGCAGCCTCTACAAAGATAAACTGTTCCATGAGGCTCCAGGAGGTTTATGGTTCCATGTAAAGAACCGACCCTAGCTGGGTGGGGACAGAGAGGGGGATTAAGAATGGGAGTAAAAGGAGACCAGGCACGGTGGCTCATGCCTATAATCCCAACACTTTGGGAGGCTGAGGCAAGAAGATTGCTTGAGCCCAGGAGTTCGAGACCAGCCTTGGCAACGTAGCGAGATCTCATCGCTATATAAAAATTAAAAATTAGCCGAGCTTGGTGGCTCAGCCTGTAATCCCAGCACTGTGGGAGGCTGAGGTAAGTGAATTGCCTGAGCCCGCGGGTTCGAGACCTGCCTGGGCAACTTGGCAAGACCTCATCTCTAAAATAAATCAAAAAAATTAGCCGGGCGTGGTAGCGCGCATCTGTAGCTCCAGTTACTTGGAATGCTGAGGCGGAAGGATCGCCGGAGCCCAGCAGGTCGAGGCTGTGGTAGCCGGGAGCGGCCACTGCACTCCAGTCTGGGTGACAGAGTAAGACTTCAACTCAAAAAAAAAAAAAAATTAAAAATTAAAGAAGAATGGAGCCGGGCTCGGTAGCTCAGCCTGTAATCCCGCGCCTTTGGGAGGCTGAGTTGAGTGGATTGCCTGAGCCCGCGGGTTCGAGACCACCTGGGCAGCAAGACCTCATCTCTACAATAAATCAAAAAATCAGCCAGGCATGGTAGCACATCCCTGTAATTCCAGCTACCCGGGTACGGCCACTGCACTCCAGTCTGGGCGACAGAGTGAGACTCCAACTCAAAAAAACAAAAAATGGCCAGGTACAGTGACTCACATCTGTAATCCCAGAACTTTGGGAGGCCAAGGTGAGAGGATTGCCTGAGATCAGAGTTTGCGCCCAGCCAGGAAAACATGGCTAGACCTTGTCTCTACAAGAAATAAAAAAAATTAGCCAGACGTGGTGGCACGCAACTGTAGTCCCCAGCTACTTGGAAGGCTGAGGCAGAAGGATCACCTGAGCTCCACAGGTTGATGTTGCCATGGCCATGATGCTGCCACTGCACTACAGCCTGGCCAACAGAGTGAGACTCCCAACTCCAAGAAAAAAAATAAACGGGAGTAAAAGGAACCTAGCCTTTTGACAAGGTGATAAGGAATGTAAGCTTTCCCCACTTGAACTCTTGAGGACTTCCATTTTTATGTTCTGTTCACTGATTTATCCAGAACAGTGTGTGACATATACTAAACTCTCAATATCTGTTGAAGAATTGAGAGAATAAAGGAAGTCTGAGAATAAAATAAAAATGTCTTAGTACAGGAAGCACCTAGGGGACTTCTTACCATTAGACTTCCACATATAAGTGGATTTTCCAGTGTGGTCATTTTGGGTAACATTACTACCAACCTTCTCTTTCTTCTGGCAAATAGTCCTATAGGCCCATCCTATGTGCAGTCTAGAATAAACAAGGCATGAGAAACTCCTCTCACAAACCAAAGAACTCTGTTGTCTATAAGGGAAGTTCTCTAGATTCTTTTTTTGTTTTTTTGGGGGGGGTTGGAGTCTCACTCTGTCGCCCAGACTGGAGTGCAGTGGCTGCTCCCGGCCACTGCAGCCTCAACCTGCTGGGCTCCGGCTATCCTTCCACCTCAGCCTTCCAAGTAGCTGGAACTACAGGCGCGCGCTACCACGCCTGGCTAATTTTTTATTTATTGTAGAGCATCATGGCAGCATCCTGGCCATGGCAACATCAACCTGTGGAGCTCAGGTGGTCCTTCTGCCTCAGCCTTCCAAGTAGCTGGGGACTACAGTTGCGTGCCACCACGTCTGGCTAATCACTCACCTCAGCCTCCCAAAGGCGCAGGATTACAGGCTGAGCCACCGAGCCCGGCTAGTTCTCTAGATTCTAATCTAAAAGATCATAACTAGAAGTAGTTCTCCTAACTCCTAACTTCTCCTAAAAGGATCTTCCCATACAGCAGGCTCAATTCTGTGGCAACTTGGGCCCTCAGTTCACCAAAAGGGAGACACTGATGGGAATGAGCTTCTGTAATGGAAGAGAAAAGAAGTCCAAAGGGAAGGACATTTAGAAGAAATCATTTTCCCACAACCTTTTCCCTGGAAATATTTGGCGTTGTTCCTCTATCCACATCACAGCAACCTTAGGAGATGCCCATTAGTTTAAACTGGGCACTACTCTGGCATAGGAAACTGGTTCTCGTAGCCATAGAGTCTGGCATCCCGAGAACCCAAAAAAAAGAAAAGCCCTAATGGCCACCAGCCAACTGGGAGAGTCGGACAATGTCCCTTGTGGCCAACAGGGTGTGAGTGCCTGAAACAGCCACACTGGCAGAGAGAAGCACACCCCTGGGTTCTGCTCCTGGCTCCTTTCACTGGCTTCCTAGAAGACATTATCAAAGAAGTCCCAAAAATAGATACATTGGATCTTCCTGGGAAGAATAAAAGGCAGGCTAAGGCAGGCAAGGATAAAGACTGGCTTTGACTTGAGCTTGTTAGAGCTCTGAGAGGGGAAAGACAAGGCTTCCAAACTTCAAGGGAAGAGCCACGCTAAATAAAGCTGAGGGCCTGGGCGAGCTTACAGGCTGCTCCAAGTCTCCACTCAGTCGCTCTGGAGCCAGCGTCTCCTCCTCTATTCTCCTGCCACCTCCTGACTGCAGCTGCTTCCACTTCAGCCTAGGGCCTCCACCTCTCAGGAGTGGGGAGGGCTAGGGGTTCTCCTCCCACCATAAAACCAGCCAGTTTAAAGGCCCCAGAAGCCATTACTGATAATGTAATTTCATTTTAAGTTTTTGCAAAGGGCAAGTTTATAAATAACTCCCAGCCACGGAGCAATGGGCTTCCTAGACAATGGACTAGGCTTGACCTTGTAACACATTAAATGCTGATTGTTGAGAAAGACCCTATAAGCTTAGGGCTGTATTCAAAGAACTTTAAAGGTCTATTCTTTCCTCCCACTCCCCACATGGGTAGCTGCTAGAAAGCTTTCGAGACAAAGTTCTGTGATGCACTGACTTTCAGAGAGCCACAGCCTGAGTGTATAACAGAACTTCACCTCAAATGCTAACAGTGCCTGGGGTGATGCACAGGCAGATTGGGCTGAGGGAGGCTGGGGGCTTAGAGAGAGCTTCGTGCGTGTCTTTATTATCAGGAAAGCTGGAATGCTCTCCTCAGAACAGCGAAACATCACCAAACAAGCAATGAGGCTGCAGCAAATGAGTCTCTGATCTCCAATCAGGGGCTTCTGAAGCCTGGTGCAAAACATCCACCACCTCCCAGATGCCCTCCCCAGCACACAGAGGCCTAGAGGGGAAGAGCCATTCCTAGGGCTGCCCCCTGTGGGCCTTCTGGATGGCCTGCAGCTTCCTCGGGATTACAGTCAGCAGCAAAAATACTCTTAAAAGGCAGCTCTGGATAAAATCTCTCTATGTGTGTGCCTTATAAGACAAACTAGTAGAGATGGGTTCTGAAAAACCATGGGGCTGAGTCTGTTCACCATGTACACGGTAAGAGAATACTCTGGGGTAAGGTGTTGATAAGCCACAAAAGACTGGGGAACAGAACTTGAAGAAGGTAGACAGGCTATTTGGGAGCTGTGACTAATTACTTAATTCGTTTAGAGGGGAAAGAACCAAGAGATCTTCATGGAGTTACAGGATGCTATCCACAGAGCTGAAAGAGTGCAAGGAAGACTCTGGCTGCGATGACTGCAAGGTTCTTCATTTCCTATTTAAAAGAATCCTTAAGGCCACCCCAAAAGGGGGGTACCCTGACTTGGCATTAGGTCTTGATCAATTAGGAACTGTAACAAGATGCTCTTCTCTCGGTCCTATTTATAAAGTAAAACCATGACAGTAAAAACTAGAAGGAGAAATTCCCAGATACCACTCCCAGCTCCACATGGCTAATTTTGCTCCCTGACTCTGTGCCAACTTTTTTAAAACTAAAAGCTCCTCTGGGGTTAAGGGCTCCAATCTGCCAGCCACCAGCCTATGAACTTCAGATGAAAAGAATTAGCAAAAGGCTTTGACAGGGAAGAGCAGTTTTCAGATACCAGATTCTATTCAAGAAGCAAAGTCCAGGAAAGAATAGAAGCCACAGGTATCACAGAACATTACCCAGCTGACATGAGATCAAAAATTGGTTATAAAGAGAAAGCTGAACATGTTTTAGAAGTCTACTGATGGCAGGAAGAGACATCTAGAAAGATCTTCCTGCCTGACACAGACACAAAACACAGAAAGCACAGTCACCAAGAGTCTTGACAGTGCAGGAGAAAATGTCTCAACTCCTATAACCCTTTTATTTTATTTTATTTTATTTTATTTTTGAATTGGAGTCTCACTCTGTTGCCCAGACTGGAGTGCAGTAGCATGCTCCCGGCCACCACAGCCTCGACCTGCTGGGCTCCGGCGAGCCTTCCCCCTCAGCCTTCCAAGTAGCTGGAACTACAGGCACGTGCCACCATGCCCGGCTAATCTTTGATTTATTGTAGAGACGAGGCTTGCCAAGTTTCCTGGGCTGGTCTCGAACCCGCAGTCTCAGGTAATTCACTTGCCTTGGCCTCCCAAAGTGCTGAGATTACAGGATGAGCCACTGAGCCCAGTCAACACTTTTATTTTTTAAGTAGAGATGGGGGTCTCGCTATGTTGCCCAGGCTGGACTTGAACTCCTGGGCTCAAGTTATCCTCCCACCTCTGCCACGCCTGGCCATAATCCCTGTATTTCAGTCTGGATCAGCCATTGACTCAAGGTTTCCCTTTCTGAGACTCAGCTTCCTCATCGGAGAAATTAGAAGCCTGACCTACATCAGTTAAGGTTAATACCTTTTTTGAGTTACAGCAGACACTTTTGGTAAGCTGATGAAATCTATGGACCTTGCTCCCAGCAAAACACACATTCACAAATTTTTATGATTTCAAGGAGTTCACAGACTTGGGTTTAGAATTAAATGAGATTCTCTCTGAAGATAAGATGGTATGGAGGGAGAAAAAAGGGGGGATAAGTGATACTTTCATGCATCACCCCCTCCCTTCTGCCTGGCGCCCAGTAATGACTTCAATAAATGTGTGTGAGGCCTTCATAAATTAATAACTATGATTGAGAAAACTAATACAGCCAGCAGGGGGAGTAAAGAGCAGCATCGCACCCCTCCAGCTTTCAATGACGGCAGAGATGGCCAAAGCCTCACGCTCTTTAGGATTACAGTCTCAGGCCCTTCCTCAAAATCCAGAAAGCCCATTTACCAGAGAGCTATTTGTGTAGGGGTCACACGGTTCCTAACGCTTCAACTATTATAGACGTGAAAGAACCACAGTAATGAGGGATCAAGCAGCACTGTTGGGAAGAGACAAGCTGAACAGAAATCAGACTGCACTCCATGCCTGAAGCCTGAGAGCAGCACTGGAACCTCCTGCTTTCCAGTCTGGTAATCCAGGAGCCCTCATGTAAATGTCACTCAGAAAAGGAAAAAATGAAACAGGCCTAGACCCACTTCTGATGGGTCCTTGGTCATGATTTTTTATCCCTCTGCCCTCCCTCATCTGCTCCAGAAAACAAAAAACTAGTCTCTGAAAGACTGAACTGACAGTCTCTGTGTTATCTTTCAGTCTATTTATGCCCCCAAATCAACCCAAGGCAGATCTGCTCTATTCTCTGGTTTCAGTCTCTCTCTAAAACCACACAATAGAAAAGGAGTTGGAGAAAATTGGTTGACAGAGCTATCCAGGCCAATTGGCTGTGGATGAGATATCTGTATTGAGAGTGAGAGAATAAAGCCAGGCATGGTGGCTCATGCCTGTAATCCCAGCACTTTGGGAGGCCAAAGCGAGAGCACTGTCTCAGCCCAGAGGTTTAAGACCAACCTGGGCAACATGATAAAACCTTGTCTCAACGATAAATTAAAAAAAAAAAAATAGCTGGGCAAGGTGGCACACACCTGTAGTCCCAGCTACTTGGAAGGACCGCCTGAGCACAGCAGGTTGAGGTTGTGGTGGCTATGAGCATGCCACTGCACTCCAGCCTGGGCAACAGAGTGAGACGCCAACTCAAAAAAAAAAAAAGAATGAGAAAATAAAAAAGCCAGGCCAGGCACAGTGGCTCACGCCTGTAATCCCAGAACTTTGGGAGGCCGAGATGAGAGGACTACTTGAGCTTACGGGTTCAAGACCAGCCCGAGCAACATGACGAGACCTCATCTCTATAATAAATTAAAAAAAAACTTCAGCCAGGTGTGGTGGCACATGCCTATGGTTCCAGCATCTTGGAAGGCTGAGGCGGAAGGATCGCCTGAGTCCAGCAAGTCAAGGCTGCAGTGGCCGTGAGCATGCCACTGCACTCCAGCCTGGACGACAGAGTGAGACTCTGACTCAAAAAAAAAAAAAAAAAAAGCCAAGTAAGGAGACAAGCTTTATCTGCAGCATGTATGACCTAAGTTATACAACCAGAAGGACTTCCTGAAGAGATGGGAGTAGTCAAACACCAGAAGAGGTGACAGAGACTAGGGAATCTAAGGCCAGGAGAGATCCCTCTAGTAATCTGATGTTAAAGAAGATCTATTTTTCCCAGAAACAGGAGGCATAAAGTGAGAAGGCTCTTGCCAATACAAACATCTTATGGTGTGCATGGACTTGGCCTCCCAATTCATTTACATCGGCTGTCCCATGGGCACTCTGCCTTCCCTCTTCCTAATTACTCCCGTACAAGTGAGGACGTGGGCACTAATTCTTTATCCCTGCTCCATCTTTTACCCGCCCTCTCCAGCCCCCCTTTCCACAGCTTGTTTTCTTGTCAGTATCTTGACTCTAACCAAGTCACATCAACAGTATAAAGTAAGAAACAGCAAATATCTAGATGAAAAAAAATTCTAAACCGCCGCTAGGCTCCCTCAAATATCTGGATAACTGCATTTATCCTCCGCCTCCCAAGGCAGACCTGGCTTCTCATGGAGGTTTTCTTCACATGGAGGCCCCTTCCTTCTCTTCTGACCATGTGACAGCTCCCCTACATCTTTGATATAATTTATACCTTGCCAGGGACCAACTCTTTCTCACCACTGTGAAAGAAAGGGAAAAATATATATATAAATACGTCGGAAATCTATAACAAGGTCTTCTTGGAGGGCAAGGCATGGGGAGAGTTAGAGGCAGCGCCAATTGCTCTTTGGGGGTTTTAGTTCAAGCCGAGGTCTGCTTCCAGCAATCAACCATTAAAACAAGCCGGCCAGAGTAACAGCACAGTTTATTCTGATCATTTAATTTGAAGTGTCAATAAATTAAACTTCAATCAATTAAACTAGGTGTGCAATAACCCAGATGGACACCCCGACACCAACATAATCACAATAAAAATTTTTATGGCTGCCAGGGACCTCACCGGGGGCAGTGCTGGCACTGCTCGCGCCCTAGCTGAGAAATATATCTCCACAGCGCAGAAACGAAGAGATTGCTTCTCCTAACGAAATGGAGGGGCCAGGCACCGGCAAGGACGCAGCTGGGAGAGGGGCACAGGGGACTGCCAGGAACGAGATGGGAGTGCTTTGGGGGCTTAATGTAATTGATACCTTTGCCCAGAGCAGGGGGAGGGGGCATTTAGGCCAAGTACCTCTACTGTTAGTGCCAAAGGAATTTAACAAAAGCCCCATTAAGATGATTCAGGAAGCGAAGGCCAAGGAGCAATATCAACCTTTAAGAGTCATTGATGCATTCTGCGTAGTTTTCTCCTCCATCTACACTCATACCCTTGTGCACTTTGGATGGCCTGATTTTTGAATGAGGCTTAGAATTTGGGATTTGATCATTATTTCGGAATAAAACATTAAGGAAAGAGTACAGAATTAAAAGACGAGTCTGTAAAGCACTGGAGAAGCACTCAAAAGGTAAATCCAGAGAGGATCAGAAAAAATGAAATCTATGATCAAAGATTTAAGGATCCAAACTGCTAGAGTAATTCAGCTTTGAGGAAAAAAGGGAGAAGGGAGAGACAGGATAAGTCATTATCTTTAAGACTCCACAAGTCAAGCCGGGCTCGGTGGCTAAGCCTGTAATCCCACGCCTTTGGGAGGCTGAGATGAGTGGATTGCCTGAGCCCGCGGGTTCGAGACCTCATCTCTACAATAAATAAATAAAAAATCAGCCGGGCGTGGTAGCGCCCGCCTGTAATTCTGGCTACTCGGAAGGCTGAGGTGGAAGGATCGCCAGAGCCCAGCAGGTCGAGGCTGCGGTGGCCGGGAGTGGCCACTGCACTCCAGTTTGGGTGACAGAGTGAGACTCCAACTCAAAAGAAAAAAAAAAAAAAGACTCTACAAGCCATTAATGGAGAGTAGTGACTGGCAGAGATCCCTCTCCATTCACAACTCAAAAAGAAAGAAGCAGCAGAAACAGCAGGCTGAGAGCATTATCAGGAAGCACTGGGAACTGAAGGAGATGAAAAGGTCTCTTTCCTTAGACCCAATGAGGGGACCTGGAAATGATTAGACAAATCTGCCTGAACGTGAGAGTTGGATACTTAATTCAAGAAAGAAATGTGACCCACCATAAAGCACCTAATGAAGGGAATCTATTGTTAGTCAGAAATTCCATAACTAATTTCAATCAATAGCCTTACTGACCCCCTCAAGCTTTCTCTTCCCTTGTTCTCAACATCCTGCAGCTGTGTGCCTTGGAGAAGTGTGTAGAGAAGATTATGCTTTGACCAGATTTCCCCAGAGGTCCAGCAGAGACAGGAAATACAAATGTGAGAGGAGGAAGAATAAAGGAATAACAGAAGGAGCCTGCCTAAGATGTGGTTTGTTAAATACTATCCGGGTACAGTAAACTCTAGCACAGTAGAGAGCTAAGGTGAGACCCAGGGGTTCCTCACATTTTTCATAATGAAGATGAAGACCTAAGAATCAAGAGTTGCTGCTGAGTAGACAGAGAAGGGGAGAGGAAGAGAGGAGAAAGGTCATTCTGAATCAGATGGAGCTGATTGTGTGGGCCGGATTGTGTGGGTAGCAAGAGAAGATATTCAGGAAATATCGCCTGATTCTCACTAAGATTCCTTATCTGAACCACAGAATGAGGAAAGTTATTGAAATGACTATTTTCTCACTTCTCCCAAGATGGCACAAAACTAGTACCACTGTGGATACAGAGAAGTTAATTTATTACACACAATGAATGTCCTAGGGTCTTAGGGTTCAATTCTCTCTATCATGAAACTCCAGATGAAAACAGTTGGAGTTAACTTCTTTTTTTTTTTGAGTTGGAGTCTCACTCTGTCACCCAGACTGGACTGTAGTGGCTGCTCCTGGCCACCGCAGCCTCAACCTGCTGGGCTCTGGCGATCCTTCCGCCTCAGCCTTCTGAGTAGCTGGAACTACAGGCGCGAGCTACCACACCCGGCTCATTTTTGATTTATTGTGGAGATGAGGTCTCGCCAAGTTGCCCAGGCGGGTCTCGAACCCGCAGGCTCAGGCAATCCACTCACCTCAGCCTCCCAAAGGCACGGGATTACAGGCTGAGCCACCGAGCCGGCTGGAATTAACTTCTTAATTGGGGGCCCAAAATACATTAAAATTGTAAGGAGAAAAAAAAGTAGCAAAGAGTTGACAAAGATGAAGGAAAATATTAGTTTAATATCACAAGCACAAGAATTGATACCTGTTGCCAGGCGCGGTGGCTCATACCTATAATCCCAGCACTTGGGAAGCTGAGATGAGAGGATTGCCTGAGCTCACAGGTTCAAAACCAGCCTGGGCAACTTGGCAAGACCTCATCTCTACAATAAATCAAAAAATCAGCCAGGCATGGTGACACGTGCCTGTAATTCCAGCTACTTGGAGGGCTGAGCCCAGCAGGTTGAGGCTGTGGTTGTCATGAACATGCCACTGCACTCCAGCCTGAGCTACAGAGTGAGATTCTGACAGCTGAAAGGACAATTTTGCATATTGAAGAGGTGGAAAGCTGTGATGAGAGAACCTACAGTACCATCAAAGAGAGAATTGGTCCAGGAGGACAAAGAAATCAAAATCTAATCCTACTTTTGACACTGCACTTCCTTAGGTGCCCATAATCCTGTATCACAGGCTCTCCATGACAAAGAATCAGTGTGGATTTTAAAGCGAAGTTCAGGGGTATCTGACCAAATTCACAGGAATCTGTGAATCCAGCATCTTAGGCATAAATTGGAGGAATAAAGAAGCTGCTGGCTGAAACAGAAGTCACCGAGGAAGCAAAGACAGAAAACTAAGGAAAGAGAAATGTAATAGAGACAGGAGACTTTCACATGTAACTCCCCCAACTCACTACTACACACAGACTCACTGCCACAAGGCTCCCCGAGTGTCATCTTCCTCACTCCTTTACCGCTAAGCAGATTCCCTTCTAAACATTCATAGGGAACAGTCTAGAAACTTCCAAAGAAATGAATTCCCTGGACTCTATCCTAGTCTGTTACTTGATTAAGAATACTTGGAGCCGGGCTCGGTGGCTCAGCCTGTAATCCCGCGCTTTGGGAGGCTGAGGTGAGAGGATTGCCTGAGCCCCCACGGGTTCGAAACCCGCCTGGATAACTTGGCAAGACCTCAGCTCTACAATAAATCAAAAGTCAGCCAGGCGTGGTAGCACACGCCTGTAGTTCCAGTTACTTGGAAGGCCGAGGTGGAAGGATCGCCAGAGCCCAGCAGGTCGAGGCTACGGTGGCCGGGAGTGGCCACTGCACTCCAGTCTGGATGACAGTGAGACTCCAACTCAAAAAAAAAAAAAAAAAAAAAGAATACTTGGAACTGCCTGGTACAGAAAATATTAAAAACTACTCAGATTGTAACCTTTTTACCTAGATTTGACCCACCCATAAAATGAGAAGAAATTATCTCTAACATGTTTAAAGAGGGTAATTAAAACCTGTTCTTTTCTTTTCTTTTTTTATTTATTGCAGAGATGAGGTGAGGTCTCGCCAAGTTGCCCAGGCTGATCTCGAACTGCAGGCTCAGGCAATCCTCTCACCTCGGTCTCCCAAAGTGCTAGGATTATAGGCGTGAGCCATCACACCTGGCTATAACCTGTTATTTTCTTCTAGTTGATGAGGATCTGGATGTGTACACATATGAGATCTGAAGGAACATAAAAAACAAGAAAATTTCTTTGGAAAAAGGCCTAAGAGTTCAACTCAATTAGGGAAAGAGGCTGGGAGCTAAATTCCTACACTGTACTACACACACCACACACACACATCTCCAAATTGCAAAACAGATATGGCACTTTCGAGATAAATGCTCTGGTCCAGTGCTAAAGAATGGGTAATAGGTATTTTATTCGTCTGAACAAGCAAAAAGGACCATATGGACAAGAGAGCTAAAACACTCCCCTTCAGCCACCACAATTCTCATGTAACCAGAGAGGGAGAAATTGGTATCCTAGATCCAATAAGAATTTCTAAAGTCTAAATAGGGACAGAAAAGGAGAACAGAGTAAGGAATCTGGAAAAATATATTCCACAATCCATACTAACTCTACCAGGTATTCCAGAACTTTGATGGAATATCGATTCTTTATCATGACACATTTATATAGCAGGGATTAACAGGAAACCGAAGGTAAAACAGTTTTTTGAAGGACGAATTACCAATGGAGAGTCAAACTCCGGAAAACACCGGGAGGAGCCTGTGATGACAAAACACCGGTATTCTGTTCTTAAAACTTTGGAAGTTTGGGGAAATTCAAATCAGAATATCATCCACAATGCTGTGAATAAGAGGGAACCTGAAGGACCCTAATCCAGTCCGTTTATAATTCTGTGTGTCCTAAGGACTCTCTCTGTGTACCCTTCAACTTTCCACTGACTCTCTGCCCTCTCCCCGGCAGGGCTTCCTACTCTAAACCCAGGCTTTAACTCCTGCACTAGGCCACACACTTATTCCAGGGACCGGTAGAAACTTCAGTCCCCAAGGATTACCCGGAACTCCCCTTCCCTCACCTCCCGTCTGGCTGAACCCTGACTCCCGGCCCCTGAGGACACCGCAGCATCTCCGCTGCCCCTCCGGCTCCTACCAAAATCAGCGCCTCCATCTTCCCCCGCAGCTGTTGCCGACGTGGAGCCGCAAAAGTAACGCCGCCGCTGATTGGCCCTGCGTCCTCGTTAGACCCCGCCCAGGATAGGGATCATTGGCTAAAGATAAGCCAGCCCTTTGCTCTATGGACCAATCATTATAAGCGGAAGCAAGCTGTCCAACCAAAAAGCGCGAGTATTTGACTGTCAGCTTGAACGCTCAATAAAACGTCGAAACCTCACAACTGATTGGGGCGGGAGGGTCAGTGGGGCGGGGTTGTTTCCATGGGGAACAGAGGAAGCGATTGTTAATTTTCAATTGGTAGGGGGTGGGCACGTGATAGTGTCGGCCTGATTTCGCGGCTTTAATCAGCACTCCCTTTAGGGGGCGCTATGTCTCCTTAGCCTTTAACACGGGCCCCGCCCGACGGAATCTTACCCTAATTTCTATTCCCAGCGACCCGGTTTGGTCCAGGATACCTGTGTTGCTGTGGTCAACGGCCAGCTCTGCCCTCAGGCAGCTCAGGTCACTTCAGCATCCTTTCAGACAGTCTGCACAACCATGGAGTGGACCGAGAGATGCTAACTAGATAAACCAGGACCGCCAGGACTACCGGATTGTCACAGTAACAATCTCCCCAAGGTGGAGTCGCACGCTTTGCTGGGCTCAGGGAAGGACGAAAAACCACCCGTGACTTTCTAGAAGCCGATTTGATTTGGCTCAACGTGAGTAGGATGTTAGGGCATTGGAGACTAGAGAGGAGAGTGTAGGAGGGGCAGAGGGGGAAAGGGATTAGAATAAGGGAAGGTACAGGGAGTAGGGGCTGTGGTTTTCCAGTAGGGACAAGCCGTTGCAAAATGAGAAAAGAGAAGTTTACTGAATGCAGGGATTTCACAATAAGAGAGGGTTTTGATGAAGCTTGGCTTTTCCCCACCCCTGGGTTCGCTGGTCCTTGACCTCTCTTAGGTCAGGAATACCTATTGCTTTACCCTAATCCTTTAAATTGCCTTAATTATCCTAAAGGGATTTTGTTTTCTCTCCATCTCTGACGACCATATCTTTAGGAGCTCTTCAAGAAAAGAGTACAAACTCACCAGGAGTTTTTCTTTTTTTATTTTTGAGTTGGAGTCTCACTCTGTCTCTGTCGCCCAGACTGGAGTGCAGTGGCCGCTCCCAGCCACCGCAGCCTCGACCTGCTGGGCTCCGGCGATCCTTCCACCTCAGCCTTCCAAGTAGCTGGATCTACAGGCGCGCACTACCACGCCCGGCTGATTTTTGATTTATTGTAGAGATGAGGTCTCGCCAAGTTGCCCAAGCGGGTCTCGAACCCGAGGGCTCAGGCAATCCACTCACCTCAGCCTCCCAAAGTGCTGGGATTACAGGCTGAACCACTGAGCCTGGCTAGGAGTTTTTCTAATAGTCTTAGAGTAGAGTCAGAGAAACACCTAAAACAATAAAAGGGCATGGTGGTGCACCTATAGTCCCAGCTACCCCAGAAGCTGAGGCAGGTGGATCGCTTCAGCCAAGATCTAGGCCATAGTGCTCAATGACAGAGCCTGTTAATAGCCCCTGCACTCCAGCCTGGGCAACATAGCAAGACTCCATCTCTAAAACAATTAAATATATATATATATATACAAGCCGGGCTCGGTGGCTCAGCCTGTAACCCCGCGCCTTTGGGAGGCTGAGGTGAGTGGATTGCCTGAGCCCACGGGTTTGTGACCACCTGGGCAACTTGGTGGACCTCATCTCTACAATAAATAAAAAAATTAACTGGGTGTGATAGCGCACACCTGTAGTTTCAGCTACTTGGAAGGCTGAGGCTGAAGGACCACCAGAGCCCAGCAGGTCGAGGCTGCGGTGACTGGCCAGGAGTGACCACTGCACTCTAGTCTGGGTGACGGAGTGAGACTCCAACTCAAAAAAAAAGAAAAATACAAAACAAGGCACTTTGGGAGGAGGAGGTGAGAGGAATGCCTGAGCTCAGGTTGGAGATCAGCCTGGGCAACTTGGTGAGACCTATCTCTACAATAAATCAAAAGATTTGCCAGGCGTGGTGGCACATGCCTGTAGTTCTGCTACTTAGAAGGCTGAGGCAGAAGGATCACCTGAGCATCTGAGCCCAGCAGGTCGAGGCTACAGTGACCCTGACCCACTGCACTCCAGCCTGGATGACAGAGTGATACTTCGACTCAAAAATAAAGAAAAAAAGATTGTGGTAAGGTTGGTTCTAGTTCATGAGTGTTTGACTCCTCTTTGATTATGGAGTAACTGACAAATTTGAACAGTCAGGCATTGCTCCAGAAGATAGCTGAATTCAAAGATAGCTGAATTCTTAGCTCTCCAGCCTGTTCGGTAACTGCATTATGGGGGGTGGACTACTTGACCAGTTTAGAAACATTAGTTCTTGTTGTGACTTTCCCTTAATCAGTGAGAGACCTCTGGCAAGTCCCAGTACCCTCCAGAGACAGACTATAGCTACCAGTTCTAGAAAGGGAGAGTTTCAGCCCAGAGTTTTCTAGTGCCCTATGTAACTTTAAAAACCTATGATTTTTGTGGCTTCTTTTGCTTCCATCTCTCCTTCACCTGGAAAACTGTTTCTCAGCCTTTAAGAACCAATCATTTGGGTGGCAGAGGTGGGAGAATTGTCTGAGCCCAGAAGTTCGAGACCAGCCTGGGAAACTTGGGGGAGACCTTGTCTCTACGGTAAATCAAAAAATTAAGCCGAGCTCAGTGGCTCAGCCTGTAATCCCGCGCCTTTGGGAGGCTGAGGTGAATGGATTGCCTGAGCCAGCGGGTTCGAGACCCGCCTGGGCAGCGAGACCTCATCTCTCCAATAAATAAAAAAATCAGCCAGACGTGGTAGCGCATGCCTGTAATTCCAGCTACTCGGAAGGCTGAGGCGGAAGGATCGCCAGAGCCCAGCAGGTCGAGGCTGCGGTGGCCAAGAGCGGCCATTGCACTCCAGTCTGGGCGACAGAGTGAGACTCCAACTCAAAAAAAAAAAAAAAAAATTAGCTGGACATAGTGGCGTGCCTGTAGTTCCAACTACTTGGAAGGTTAAGGTGGAAGGATTGCCTGAGCCCAGCAAGTTGAGGCTGCGATGGATCGATGACCATGAGTGATAGAGTGAGATTCTGACTAAAGAAAAAAAAAGAACCAATCAAATGCAAAATACTTTTGTTCTCTCTCAATCTTTCTCTCTCTCGCCCCTCCCTCTCTGGCTCTCTCTATATACATATATATTACATATATATGATTACAAACTATATATATATTTGAGTTAAGAGTCTCACTCTGTCGCCCAGCCTGGAGTGCAGTGGCATGCTCCCAGCCACTGCAGCCTCAACCTGCTGGGCTCTGGTGATCCTTCCGCCTCAACCCTCCAAGTAGCCAGAACTACGGGCATGTGCTACCACGTCTGGTTATTTTTTGATTTATTGTAGAGACAAGGTCTCGCCAGGTTGCCCGGGCAGGTCTTGAACCCGCGGGCTCAGGCAGTCCACTCGCCTCAGCCTCTCAAAGTGCTGGGATTACAGGCTGAGCCACCGAGTCCGACCACAAATGATATATTAAATGTGTAGGGAGTGTAGGACGCAGTGGCTAACGCCTATAATCCCAGCACTTTGGGAGGCCTAGGTGAAATTGCCTGAGCCCATGGATTTGAGACCCGCCCAGGCAACTTTGGGAGACCTCATCTCTACAATAAATCAAAAAATTAGCTGGGCGTGGTAGCGCACACCTGTAGTTCCAGCTACTTGAAAGGCTGAGGCAGAAGGATTGCCGGAGCCCAGCAGGACGAGGCTGCAGAGCGGCCACTGCACTCCAGTCTAGGTGACAGAGTGAAACTCCAACTCAAAAAAAAA
>NW_007248752.1:58676-63023 GCF_000164805.1 Carlito syrichta
AAAAAAAAAAAAAAAAAAGTGTAAGGAGAAAAGACTGGAAAGGAATGTGTCAAAATGTAACCAGTGACTGTTTCAAAGTGATAGGAATTTTGCCAGTTTCCATATTTTCCAGTTGTTCTAAAAGTTGGAAGTGCTACATTGTAATAGGAAAAATAAGCTACTTTGTAAAGGACAAAATCAAAGTCTTCTCCCCCATGCAGCCTTCCCTGATGGCCCAGGTGGTTAAACACTTCCTCTTTGTTGCCAAGGCTGACTAGTTATGGCCCTATTGTAATATGTCCGTTTAACACACCAGACTTGCCCCCTGTGGCAGTGCTTTGTCCCATTCATTTTATTTCCTTAGCTCCTAGCTCTCAGGCAGTACTGTCAAACTGTAAGGGTTTACTGAATGGAATAAATATTTGGGAAAATGCAAGATGCAAAGATAAATGAGCAGTGTCCAGGGACAATATAGGCTTAAGTAAGGGACACAGAATCTGAGAAGAGCGTGACCCTAAGGATGGGTGGACGGTGAGGTCAAGAAGAAGAGGGGACATTGAGTTAGGCCTTGCATTCATGCATTGATGAATGACAGGAAGGGTTTGGTATGAATAAAGGAATGGAGGTTGGGATGTGTAAGAAGTTTTTTTTTTTTTGAGTTGGAGTCTCACTCTGTCGCCCAGACTGGAGTGCAGTGGCCGCTCCCGGCCACCGCAGCCTCGACCTGCTGGGCTCCGGCGATCCTTCCGCCTCAGCCTTCCAAGTAGCCGGAATTACAGGCATGCGCTACCACGCCCGGCAGATTTTTTGATTTATTGTAGAGATGAGGTCTCGCTGCCCAGGCGGGGCTCAAACCCGCGGGCTCAGGCAATCCACTCACCTCAGCCTCCCAAAGGCGCGGGATTACAGGCTGAGCCACCGAGCCCGGCTTAAGTTTTTTTGTTTTTTTTTTTACTTTTTGTGGGGGGGTTGGAGTCTCACTCTGATACCCAGTCTGTAGTGCAGTGGCACACTCACAGCTACCGCAGCCTGCTGGGCTCAGGCGATCCTTCCACCTCAGTCTTCCAAGTAGCTGAAATTACAGGCATGCGCCACCATGCCCGGTTAATTTTTTAATTTATTGTAGAGATGAGGTCTTGCCAAGTTGCCCAGGCTGGTCTCGAACGCATGGGCTCAGGCAGTCCTCTCACCTCGGCCTCCCAAACTGCTGGGATTATAGGCGTGAGCCACCATGCCCAGGCTATTTAAAACTTTTTATTATGGTAAAATATATGTAACATAAAGTATACTATATTAATCGTGTTTAAGTTTTCAATTCAGTGTCATTAATTACTTTCATGCTGTTATGCAATCATCACCACTATCCATCTCCAGAATTTTTTCATCATCCCAAACTGAAACTCTGTACCCGTTAAACAATAACTCCCCATTCTCCCCTGCCCCCAGCAGCTGGTAACCACTACTTTTACTTTCTGTCTCAATAAATATGACTATTCTAGTACCTCATAAGATGGAATCATACAATATTTTTTCCTTTGCATCTGGCTTATTTCATTTAGCAGAATGTCTTAAGGGTTATGTAAGAAATCTTCAAGGGATTAATTTCATGGAACAGATAATTCAAACAAAGAAGTAGGAAACAGCCAACCACAGTGCCTCACGCCTGTAATCCCAGCACTTTAAGAGGCCAAGGTGGGAGGATTGCTTGAGTCTGAAGTTCAAGACCAGCCTGGACAACATAGCAAGACCTTGTCTCTACAAAAAAAATTTAAAAATTAGCCATTAGCCAGGCATGGTGGCACACATCTGTAGTCCCAGTTACTCAGGAGGCTGAGGGGGAAGGATTGCCTGAGTTCAGGAGGCTGAGGCTGCATTGAGACAGGCAACAGAATGAGACTCTGACTTAAAAAAAAATTTTTTTAATTTTAAAAAGGTCAGGCTCAGTGGCTCAACCTATAATCCCAGCACTTTGGGAGGCCGAGGTGAGTGGATTGCCTGAGCCCACAGTTTTGAGACCAGTCCAGGCAACTTGGTGAGACCTCGTCTCTACAATAAATTAATAATTAGTCGGGCATGGTAGCGTGTGTCTGTAGTTCCAGCGACTTGGAAGGCTGAGGCGGAAGGATCACCGGAGCCCAGCAGGTTGACACTGAGTTGGCCGTGGGCATGCCACTACACTCCAGCCTGGGCAACAGAGTGAGACTCCTACTCCAAAATAAATAGATAGATAGATAGATAGATAGATAGATAGATAGATAGATAGATAGATAGATAAAGTGGTCAGGGAAGACCTTACTAAGAAGAGAGTACATGATTAAAAAAGAAAAACTCAAAGAGGTAAGAGAATGAGCCATGTGAATATTTGGGGAAAGGGATTCAATCAAAGAAAATATAAAGCCAGGCATTGTAGCTCACACCTGTAATCCCAGCACTTTGGGAGACCCAAGCAGGAGGATCAATTAAACCCAGAGTTTGAGATTAGCTTGGGCAATATAGCAAGACCTCATCTCTACAGAAAAAAAAAAATTAGCCGGGCATGGTGGCATGTGACTGTAGTCCCAGCTACTCAGGAGACGAGACTGCAGTGAACTGTGATCAAGCCACTGCCCTCCAGCCTGGGGGCCAGAGTGAGACCTCTGGTCAAAAAAATAAATAAATAAAAAGAGAACTTAAAGAAAAGCGTGGAAGAAAAATATTAATATAGATTATCCTCTTGGTGGCTCAACCTGTAATACCAGCACTTGGAGAGGCCGAGGTAAGTGGATTGCCTGAGCCCGCGGGTTTGAGACCCACCTGAACAACTTGGCGAGACCTCGTCTCTACAATAAATCAAAACTAGCCGGACATGGTAGCGTGCGCCTGTAGTTCTGGCTACTTGGAGGGCTGAGGTGGAAGGATCACCAGAACCTAGCAGGTTGAGACTGTGGTAGCCGGGAGCATGCCACTATACTCCAGTTGGGGTGATGGAGGGAGACTCCAACTCAAAAAAAAAAAAAAAAAAAATATATATATATATATATATATATATAATCCCAGCTGGGTGTGGTGGCTCCCACCTAAAATCCCAGAATTTGGGGGGAGGTGGAGGTGAGAGAATTGCCTGAGACTCCAACTCAAAAAAAAAAAAGTTAGGTTAACCCAGAGGTTGAGATGAAAGGAATGAATTATTAAATAGTTTTTCTTTTCTTTTTTATTTATTTATTTTGTGTGTCAGAATCTCACTCTGTCACCCAGGCTGGAGTGCAGTGGCAGGCTCACGACCATCGCAACCTCGACCTGCTGGACTTAGATGATCCTTCCGCCTCAGCCTTCCAAGTAGCTGGAACTACAGGCGTGTGCTACCACACCCAGTTAATTTTTGATTTATTATAGAGATGAGGTCTCACCAAGTTGCCTGGGTGGGTCTCGATCCCGTGGGCTCAGGCAATCCACTTGCCTCAGCCACCCAATGTGCTAGGATTACAGGCTGAGCCACCTAGCCCAGCCAATAGTTTTTCTTAATGTATGTTGGTATTGTTTGACTTTATACAAGCATGTTTACAGGGTTTTTGTTTTTGTTTTTGTTTTGAGTTGGAGTCTCACTCTGTTGCCCAGACTAGAGTGCAGTGGCCGTTCCCAGCCACCACAGCCTCGATCTGCTGGGCTCTGGCAATCCTTTCACCTCAGCCTTCCAAGTAGCTGGAACTACAGGGGTGCACTACCACGCCCAGCTAGTTTTTGATTTATTGTAGAGATGAGATCTCACCAAGTTGCCCAGGCGGGTTTCAAACCCGTGGGCTCAGGCAATCCACTCACCTCAGCTTCCCCAAGCGAGCCACTGAGCTGGCTTGTTTACACTTTAAAGGCTTATAAAAGCTGAGCACAGTGGGGTGATCCTGTTGTCCCAGCTACTTGGGAGGCTGAGGCAGGAGGACTGTGAAGCCCTGGTTTTCCAGGCTGCAATGTGATCATGTCTGTGAAGAGTCACTGCACTCCAGCAAGTCAATATCAAAATAAAGATTAAAAGAGATAATACAGGATGGGCTGGCTTAGCCTCCCAGCACTTTGGGAGACCAAGGTGAGATGCCTGAGACCATAGGTTCAAGACCCGCCTGGGCAACTTGGTGAGACCTTCTCTCTACAATATATAAAAAAATTAACTGGGCATGGTAGTGCACACCTGTAGTTCTGACTATTTGGAAGACTGAGGCAGAAGGATCGCTGGAGCCCAGCAGGTCGAGGATGCAGTGGCCAGGAGCGTGCCACTGCTCTCCAGTCTGGGCGACAGAGTAAGACTCCAACTCAAAAAAAATTAGAGATAATATGTGTGAAAATATATGTGAACTGTTAAATTTTCTACTGTTGTCATTATCTTTTTTTTTTTTTTTT
>NW_007248752.1:64176-66043 GCF_000164805.1 Carlito syrichta
TGTCTCGCCAAGTTGCCCAGGTGGGTCTCGAACCGGCGGGCTCAGGCAATTCACTCACCTCGGCCTCCCAAGGCGCGGGATTACGGGCTGAGCCACTGAGCCCGGCTGCTATAAACATTTGTGTAACAAACATTTTCCATTCTTTGGGGTATATACCTAGGAGTGGAATTGCTGGGTCATATGGTAATTCTGTGTTTAAGTTATTTTCCACAGTGGTTGCACCATTTGACATTCCCAAAAGACAATGTATGAGGCTTTTGATTTCTCCACATCCTCACCAACCCTTGTTACTTTCTGAGTTTTTTGGTGTTTTTTTTTTGTTTTGTTTTATTTTTTTCACAATCATTCTAGTGAGTACAAAGTGGTGTCTCATTGTGGTTTTGATTTGCATTTCCTTAATGACTAATGATTTGAGCATCTTTTCATATGCTTGTTCATTTGCCTATTTTCTTTTGAGAAATGTCTATTCAAGGCCTTTATCCATTTTGAGGTTGGGTTGTTTATCTTTTTGTTGTTGTAAGAGTTTTTGTATATATTCTGGATACTCAACCCTTATCAGGTACATGAATTGCAAATATTTTCTCCTATCCTGTAAGTTCTGTGGAAGCAATTTTAGGATATTAACTTCTTTTTTTTTTAATTGGAGTCTCACTCCCTTGCCCAGACTGGAGTGCAGTGGCACATACAGGGCCAACCCAGTGTTGACCTGCTGGACTCCAACGATCCTTCTGCCTCAGCCTTCCAAGTAGGTGGAACAACAGGTGCATGATACCATGTCCAGATAAGTTTTTCATTTATTGTAGAGACGAGGTCTCACCAAGTTGCCCGGGCTGGTCTCGAACCCACAGACTCAGGCAATCCACTAGCCTCAGCCTCCCAAAGTGCTGGGATTACAGGGTGAGCCACTAAGCCTAGCCAAGATGATTAATTTCACAGTTGTGTGTTCAGGAAGGATTGGAAGAAAGCTGGAAGACAAAAGGACCAATTGAGAAACCATTGCAGTTCTTCGAGTTATGGTGTACACAAAGCAGTGACAATAAGAAAATGACCCCCTGGCTGGGCTCGGTGGCTCAGCCTGTAATCCCAGCACTTTGGGAGGCCAAGGTGAGTGGATTGCCTGAGCCCATGCATGGATTTCAGACCCACGCCGGCAACTTGGCGAGACTTCGTCTCTACAAGGTCTCACACGCCTGTAGTTTTGGCTCCTTGGAAAGTTGAGGCGGAAGGATCGCTGGAGCCCAGCAGGTTGAAGCTGCGGTGACCAAGAGGCGTGCCGCTGCCCTCCAGCTTAAGTGACAGAGTGCGACTCCAACTCAAAAAAAGAAAATGCCCCCCAAAAGATTGTGCACTGCAAGTGAAATCAGGAAAAGTCAGTGTCATGGGTGAGATCAGCCACTTGTGGAGACAGCCAATGATGTGGTATAGTTTCAGGAAAGCATAATTCTATCAACATCTCTAAAGTTCCAGCAACCTAATTACTTAAAGTAGAATGGCTGGAGCCCCAACACAATCAAATTCTAACCCAATCAATTATAATAAAATGGCTGAAGGGAATATATACAGATTCACTCATATTAACTTGGCTAGAGCTGAAACCCAATCAATTGAATTGTACCTTGTCTTCATGGAAGGGGAAGTAGAGAAGTGGTCTGCAAAGACAAAAAATTGTCAGTATTGGCTGGGTCTGGTGGCTCAGCCTGTAATCCCAGCACTTTGGGAGGCCAAGGCAAGTGGATTGCCTGAGCCCACAGCTTCAAGACCAACCCAGGCAACTTGGCAAGACCCTGTCTCTACAATAAATCAAGGCAAATTAGCTGGGCATGGTGGCATATGCCTGTAGTTCCAGCTACTTGGAAGGCTGAGGTGG
>NW_007248752.1:66063-68885 GCF_000164805.1 Carlito syrichta
CCGGACTCGGTGGCTCAGCCTGTAATCCCGCGTCTTTGGGAGGCTGAGATGAGTGGATTGACTGAGCCCACGGGTTCGAGACTCGCCTGGGCAGCGAGACCTCATCTCTACAATAAATCAAAAAATCAGCCGGGCGTGGTAGCGCATGCCTGTAATTCCGGCTACTTGGAAGGCTGAGGCAGAAGGATCACAGGAGCCCAGCAGGTCGAGGCTGCGGTAGCCAGGAGCGGCCACTGCACTCCAGTCTGGGCGACAGAGTGAGACTCCAACTCAGAAAAAAAAAAAAAAATCAGCCGGGCGTGGTAGCATGCCTGTAATTCCGGTTACTCGGAAGGCTGAGGCGGAAGGATCGCCGGAGCCCAGCAGGGTAACCGAGTGAGACTCCAACTCAAAAAAAAAAAAAGAAAAAGAAAAAATCGCCAGCGATGCATGTGAGAACAGATGCAAATGAGCTGACGGATTTGGTAATGGGAAAATGAAGGCAGGCTCATCTAATTACATCTATTTTATCAATGAAACATGAGATTACAGGCTCAAACCTATAATCCCAGCACTTTGGGAGGTGGAGGCAAGCGGATTGCCTGAGCCCACAGATTTGAGACCAGCCTGGGCAACATGGTGAGACCTTGTCTCTACAATAAATAAATAAATAAATTAGCCAGGCATGGTAGCACGCATCTGTAGTTTCAGCTACTTGAAAGGCTGAGACGGAAGGATCATCTGAACTCAGCAAGTTGAGACTGTGGTACCTGTGAGTGTGCTACAGCATTCCAGCTTGGGCAACAGAATAAGACTCTGACTCAAACAAATTTAAATATAAATAAAAAAAGTTTTTATCCTTGTTGCTCTAATATGAACTCGAATGTGGAAGAAGCTTCGTTTCCCATGCTCAGTGAGACAGTGAGAGGAGTTTGTTATTGCTTTGTTTTCCCATTCTAGAGGGAAGTCAGAGACTCAGAAAAGCAATTCAAATTGCCTGTGGGCACACAAGTCACCTAGATGAGGCTCTAGACACCAACTCTAGTCCAGGGCTTGCTTTGACTCTTGCCACCACCATTGTAGGTTGCGTCTACTCAGAATGGGGAACAGCACAAACAGCTGTCATCACAGCAGAGCGTGGGCAGCTACCGGCTTGGACCTGGAGATGTGGGCATAACCCCTCCACACAATAACCAGCAAGGACAACATGAATCTTGGGTTGTCAGCGGGGCATCCTCTAGAGTGCAGCAGGCCATGGGGAAACAGTGAAGAGGTGGCATCTTTCTGACCTACCGATAGCCTGGCTTTGTCTGTGAGCTGTAGACAGTGTCTCCCCAACACCCAACTATGGCGAAACTTAAGACCACAGACAAAAAGGATTTTTGGGTCACATAGCAGCCAATGGGTTGGGAAGGTTACTGGGAGGAATTCTTTGGACTGCTCCCTGGAGATCCAGCCCTACCTCTGAATGACTTCAGTCTTCCTCAGGACTTCATCACGCAGTCAGTAGTCACCTGCCTGGGAGTATGCTGCTTTGGGACAGAACAGAATGTTGGTTACACACTTAGAGGAATCCAATTGTCCATCCCTTCGCAGAGCTGTGAGAGGATAACCACTAGGAAGAGGGAGGTTTTTTCATCTCAGTAGAGTAGAAGGCCATGCATGTGAGAACAGATGTGAATGAGCTGGTGGATTTGGTAATAGGAAAATGAAAGCAGCCTCATCTAATTGCATCAATTTTATCAATGAAACATGAGATCAGGTCATCTGCTGAGAGTGAAGTGGAGGTGGTATTGGAGATTTTAAAACAGAGAAGGTGTGAAATTGTCACTGTGAAGAATAGAAAAAGCCAGGCTCGGTGGCTCAGCCTGTAATCCCGTGCCTTTAGGAGGCTGAGGTAAGTGGATTGCCTGAGTCCGCGGGTTCGAGACCCGCCCGGGCAACTTGGCAAAACCTCATCTCTACAATAAAACAAAAAATCAACCGGGCGTGGTAGCACGCGCCTGTAGTTCCAGCTACTTGCAAGGCTGAGGCAGAAGGATTGCAGAGCCCAACAGGTCGAGGCTACAGGGGCCGGGAGCAGCCACTGCACTCCAGTCTGGGCGACAGAGTAAGACTCCAACACACACACACAAAAAGAATAGAAAAGATAATTTACCAGGGAAATACACAAGCATTTGGGATTGTTGAGCTTTGGGGGCATAAAGTTAATGTGATACTAGTCAGGAAGATTCTGAGGTCTTTTCCATGAATATTAGATGTACAGAAGCTGAACTGTTGAATCTAACTAGAATTGTTTTTTCTCCAGGAAAGTTTGATGGAGGAGAAGACAGGCAAGGAAGTTAACAATGTCTGCAAGTTTATAGCTCTGGATATAAAGGGGCGTGGATGAACAATTTTAAAAATAAAATGGGGCTGAGCTTGGTGACTCACACCTGGAATCCCAGCACTTTGGGAGGACGAGGTGAGAGGATTGCCTAAGTCCAGGGGTTTGAGACCAGCCTGAGCAACTTGGTGAGACCTCATCACTACAATAAATTAAAAAATTACCCAGGCATGGTGGTGTGTGCCTGTTGTTCCAGCTACTTGGAAGGCTGAGGTGGAAGGATCACCTGAGCTCAGCAGATCAAGGCTGCAGTGGCCTTAAGCATGCCACTGCACTCCAGCCTGGGTGACAGAGTGAGACTCAGACTAAAACAAAAAAGAAACAGGCTGGGCTTGGTGGCTCAGCCTGTAATTCCATGCTTTGGGAGGCTGAGGTGAGTGGATTGCCTGAGCTGGCGGGTTCAAGACCACCTGGGCAACTTGGCGAGACCTCATCTCCACAATAAATCAAAAAAATT
>NW_007248752.1:68905-69406 GCF_000164805.1 Carlito syrichta
CGCCGGAGTCCAGCAGGTCTAGGCTGCGGTGGCTGGGAGCGGCCACTGCACTCCAGTCTGGGCGACTGAGTGAGACTCTAACTCAAAAAAAATAAAAATAAAAATAAAAAAACTAGTCAGGCATGGTTGTGCATGCCTGGGTTTCCAGCCAATTGGAAAACTGAGGTGGGAGGATTGCCTCAACCCAGCAGGTTGAGGCTGCAGTGGCCCCACTGCACTCCAGCCTGGGCGATAGAGTGAGACTCCAACTCAAAAAACAACAAAAAAAGACAAAATATAAAATACAATCCCCCTCAATAGGAAATTTATCTATTAATAATATAATTTAATAACAATAATGTAACATATTTAATATTCACTTATTTAATAATTATAATGCATACTGTGTAATAGTGCTTACTACAACCCAGACATGAATCACTGAATTAAACATACATACCCTTTTTTTTTTTTGAGTTGGAGTTTCACTCAGTCGCCCAGACTGGAGTGCAGTGGCCGCTT
>NW_007248752.1:69426-71205 GCF_000164805.1 Carlito syrichta
CCACGCGCCTGTAGTTCCAGCTACTCGGAAGGCTGAGGCAGAAGGATCGCCGGAGCCCAGCAGGTCGAGGCTGCGGTGGCCGGGAACGTCCACTGCACTCCAGTCTGGGCGACTGAATGAGACTCCAACTCAAAAAAAAAAAAAAAAAGAAACAAAGAAGTCTGCTTTCCATGATCTGTCTGGGTGACTTAGCTGATGGTCCACAAATCTTCAGTATGGGTTTTTGTCCTTCCTCTTCTGTCTCTTTATTCTAGAAAAGGCAACTGATCACTGTTGGGAGATGAGGCTAGGAGCCCTACACCTTGCTCCCTGTGGGTGTTTTATCCTCTGACAAGTGATCACTTTGGGGAAAAACATGTCCAGAGATTGCAACCAATTTATAAGCGCAGTTTCTGTTGCAGCTGCCTAGAACATAACAAGAAAAGCTGCCAACAGGCAGAGTGTGAAGCCATGGTATACAGACGGTCTTCTTGGGAAGAACGTTAAATGTGAGTGTATTGGCCAGCTGCCATGGCTCACTCCTGTAATTCCAGCACTTTAGGAGGCCAATGCAATAGGACTGCTTAAGCCCAGGAGTTCGAGACCAGCCTGGGCAACATAGTGAGAATTCACCTCTACAATACATAAACAAACAAATAAATACATAAGTGCAAGAGTATTCAGGAAGAGGCCCAGAAGTACTGGGGCAAATTAGGTGACTCCTCATCCTGTGTCTCAATGTCCTGTACATGTCACTTGGGGAATTAAAGGGGTCTGGGCTCACCACAGTTAAGAAAACCCCAGGAGCCGGGCTCGGTGGCTCAGCCTGTAATCCCGTGCATTGGGAGGCCGAGGTGAGTGGATTGCCTGAGCCCGCAGTTCGAGACCTGCCTGGGCAACTTGGTGAGACCGCATCTCTATAATAAATCAAAAATTAGCCGGGAGTGGTAGCACGCGCCTGTAGTTACAGCTACTTGGAAGGCTGAGGCGGAAGAATTGCTGGAGCCCAGCAGTTTGAGGCTGTGGTGGCCGGAAGTGGCCACTGCACTCCTGTCTGGGCGAAAGAGTGAGACTCCAACTCAAAAAAAAAAAAAAAAAAAAAAGAATTTGCCTGAGAACCAGGCAAGGTGGTATGTGCCTGGAGTCCCAGCTACAGGGAGTCTGGGACAGGAGGATCACCTGAGCCCAGGAATTCAAGACCAGCCTGGGGAAAATAGTGAGACCCCTGTCTCTAAAAAGGAAAAAAAAAAAAAAAGAAGGAAAGAAAATAATTTACCTGAACTTTTTTTTTTGAGTTGGAGTCTCACTCGGTCGCCCAGACTGGAGTGCAGTGGCTGCTCCTGGCCACCGCAGCCTCGCCTGCTGGGCTCTAGCGATCCTTCCACCTCAGCCTTCCGAGTCGCCGGAATTACAGGCACGCGCTACCATGCCCGGCTGATTTTTTGATTTATTGTAGAGATGAGGTCTCGCTGCCCATGTGACAGGATGCGGCAAATGCTCAAATATATTTCTTGTATGATTGAGTGAATAAACACAAAAACATGTTCAGGATCAGCAGTTGGCCTCATGACAATCACTAGCCCAGGGCAGAAAAGGAGTTGATAGCAGTTAAATGTATTTCCTTTTGAAAGACAAGTTGCAACTTTAAAGACCGGCCTGGGAGCCAGGCAGGTTTTGTTTGGGAAAGGCCAAATAACCCAAAGACTAGCCATTTAATAGATACGCAAAAAGAGTGGCTAATTCACAGACTTATCCAAAAACCCCCCTTCTGAAGTTGACAGTTTACAAGCCTGCAGTTCC
>NW_007248752.1:71225-72080 GCF_000164805.1 Carlito syrichta
TTTTTTTTTTTTTTTTATTATAGAGATGAGGTCTCACTGTCCAGGCGGGTCTCGAACCCGCGGGCTCAGGCAATCCACTCACCTCAGCCTTCCAAAGGCGCGGGATTAGAGGCTGAGCCACCGAGCCCGGCTCCTTTTTTTTTTTTTGAGTTGAAGTCTCACTCTGTCACCCAGACTGGAGTGCAGTGACACACTCCCAGCCACCGCAGCCTTGACCTGCTGGGCTCCTGCAGTACTTCCGCCTCAGCCTTCCAAGTAGCTGGAACTACAGGCGTGCGCTACCATGTCCAGCTAATTTTTGATTTATTGTCGAGACGAGTTCTTGCCAAGTTTCCCAGGCGGGTCTCGAACCCGCAGGCTTAGGCCCAGGTGGGTCTTGAACCTGCAGGCTCAAGCAATCCACTCGCCTCAGCCTCCCAAAGTGCTGGGATTACAGGCTGAGCCACTGAACCCAGCTCATACCCATTTTTAAACTCATTTACATCTCACAATGTAAGGTCAGTATTGCTATTATCTCCATATTACAGATAGATAAAATTAAGATTGAGAGAGTAAAGAATTTGCCTGAGAGGCCAGGCTCGGTGGCTCAGCCTGTAATCCCAGTACTTTGGGAGGCCGAGGTGAGTGTTCGAGACCTACCTGGGCAAATTGGTCAGACCTCATCTCTACAATAAATCAAAAAATTTGCTGGGCGTGGTAGCGCACGCCTGTAGTTCCAGCTACTCGGAAGGCTGAGGCTGAAGGATCGCCGGAGCCCAGCAGATTGAGGCTGCAATGGCCAGGAGCGGCCACTGCACGACAGTCTGGGTAACAGTGAGACTCCAACTCAAAAAAAAAAAAAAAAAAAAAAAAAAA
>NW_007248752.1:72100-73318 GCF_000164805.1 Carlito syrichta
CTCGAACCCGCAGGCTCAGGCAATCCACTCACCTCAGCCTCCCAAAGGCGCGGGACTACAGGCTGAGCCACCGAGCCCGGCTTGCCTGAACTCTTAAAGTAAACGTCCAAACCAAGGTTTGAGTGTAGGCATTTCTAACTCTTAACTCTGAAATTCTGGCTCTTACTCATAGTATGGTGCCAAGACAAGTTTTGTGCAAAACAGTTTATACCATCACTTTTACAGGATGACCTAATAAAACACAAAATCAGGCCATTGCCTTACTAGACTCTGGTGTAGCCATGTGCTCTTTTTCCTGGCTTTGGCCCCCTTCCCTACCTTGGGGTGGGGGGAATCTCCTCTCTCTCTAATCTACTTTCTAAATAAACTATATTTTCTGATCTAAAAAAAACAAGGCCGGGTGGGTGACTCAAGCCTGTAATCCCAGCACTTTGGAAGTTCGAGGTGAGAGGATTGCCTGAGCCCATAGGTTCAAGACCAGCCTGGGCAACTTGGCGAGACCTCAAAAAATTAGTCGGCATGGTAGCATGCTCCTGTAATTCCAGCTACTTGGAATGCTGAGGCAGAAGGATCGCCTGAGCCCAGAGGTTTGACATTGGGGTAGCCATGAGTGTGCCACTGCACTCCAACCTGGGTGACAGAGTGAGACTCCAACTCAAAAACAAAACAAAAAAACACACAATCATGTGGCTCAAATAGAAAATAAAATCTTTTCTGGGTGTGGTGGCTCACACCTGTAATCCCAGCAATTTGGGAGGCCAAGGCAGGAGAACTACTTGAGTCAGGAGTTTGAGAAAAAAAAATATTCTTTTTTTTTTTTTTGAGTCGGAGTCTCACTCTGTCACCCAGACTGGAGTGCAGTGGCCCCTCCCGGCCACCGCAGCCTCGACCTGCTGGGCTCCGGCGATCCTTCCGCCTCAGCCTTTCAAGTAGCCGGAATTACTGGCGCACACTACCACGCCCGGCTGATTTTTTTTTTTTTTTTTGAGTTGGAGTCTCACTCCGTCGCCCAAACTGGAGTGCAGTGGCTGCTCCCGGCCACCGCAACCTCGACCCACTGGGCTCCAGCTATCCTTCCGCCTCAGCCTTCCGAGTAGCTGGAATTACAGGCGCGCTACCATGTCCAGCTGATTTTTGATTTATTGTAGAGATGAGGTCTCGCCAAGTTGCCCAAAAAATTTTGTTTAAGCCGGGCTCGGTGGCTCAGCCTGTAATCCC
>NW_007248752.1:73831-75035 GCF_000164805.1 Carlito syrichta
TTCCGGCTACTCGGAAGGCTGAGGCGGAAGGATAGCCGGAGCCCAGTGGGTCGAGGCTGCGGTGGCCAGGAGCAGCCACTGCACTCCAGTCTGGGCGACGGAGTGAAACTCCAACTCAAAAAAAAAAATTTTTGTTTAAAGACAGGCGCAGTGGCTCACGACTGTAATCCCAGCACTTTGGGAGGTGGAGATGAGAGGATTGCTTGAGGCCAGGGGCTTGAGACCAGCCTGGGTAACTCATCAAAGACCTCGTCTCTACAATAAATCAAAAAATTTGCCAGGCTGGTGGAACGCACCACTAGTTCCAACTACTTGGAAGGCTGAGGTGGAAGGATCACCTAAACCCAGCAGTTTGAGGCTGTGGTGCTTGTGAGCATGCCACTGCACTCCAGCCTGAGCCATAGAGTGAGATTCTGACTCAAAAGAAAAGAAAAGAAAAAAGAAAAGAACCAATGTGAATGTATTTCCGGGATAAGCCCTGTGTGCACATGGCCTCACTAATCCCTCATGTAACCTGTGATGGAAGCTCTGTTCTCCTATTATCGAGGGGAAACTGAGGCTCAAGGAAGTTAGATAATTGCTCGGGTCCACACAGCTAAGTGCTCAGACTCCAACCCAAATCTCTCTTCTACTCCATACTGCGTCTGATCAGCAGAACGTTCCAAGGAGGCATTCCAGGCGTGAGGGAGCAGCAGAGCAAAGTTGGGAGGCTGGGATGAGAAGGATGTCTAGACAGTCCATAGCGGGGCACCTGGCCCTCCATCCTCCCAGAAGCAGAGGGCGGTACTTCCTCAGCAGCTCCGCCCACAGCAGAGGATTGCCACAGTGGGGTGGAGGTTCTGGGGTTCCTGGAAGGTGACTGAGGCCCATGAGCCTGGCACTGTGCCCATTATGTGGCTTGAACCAGCCCCGCCCAATGGTGTAAGGATGGGAGAACCATGGCCTGAGGGCTAGTTCCTGGAAGTCTAGCCACTGCCCCCCCACCAGCAGCATGGTGCATCTGAGCCCAAGTTCTCTCCCAGGATCAGGCTGTTTCCTACCTTCATTCTGTCCCAAGCATCTCTCTATCAGAGTCTGACCGGCAGTGTTCCCAGCTCCTCAATCCCCTGAGGCAGCCTGGCTTTGAAGGGCTCGGTGGCTCAGCCTGTAATCCCGTGCCTTTGGGAGGCTGAGGTGAGTGGATTGCCTGAGCCTGCAGGTTCGA
>NW_007248752.1:75557-78912 GCF_000164805.1 Carlito syrichta
GATTTTTTGATTTATTGTAGAGATGAGGTCTCGCCAAGTTGCCCAGGTGGGTCTCGAACCCGCGGGCTCAGGCAATCCACTCACCTCAGCCTCCCAAGGCACGGGATTACAGGCTGGGCCACCGAGCCTGGCTGCTTTCATCTCCTTGTAGTAACAGATTCATTTTTGTATCTATCCCATTTTCTTTTTTCTTTTTGAGTTGGAGTCTCACTCTGTTGCCCAGGCTGGAATGCAGTGGCACACTCATGACCATTGCAGCCTCGACCTGCAGGGCTCAGGTGATCCCTCCGCCTCAGCCTTCCAAGTAGTTGGAACTACAGGCACGTGCCACCATGCCCAGCAAATTTTTTGATTTATTGTAGAGATAAGGTCTCACCAAGTTGCCTGGGCTTGTCTTGAACCCGTGGGCTAAGGCAGTCTTCTCACCTTGGCCTCCCAAAGTACTGAGATTATAGGCGTGAGCCACCTTGCCTGGCCTATCCCATTTTATCTTTTCAACAACTTCCCTAAGTGGACATTATCATCATTATCTCACTTTCCAGCTGAGGAAAAAAGCTCAGAAATGTTGGGTTGCCCTAGGCCACATAGCCAGTAAATGCCATGACCCAACTCCAAGTTTGTTTGTTTTTTTGTTTTAGAGAGGGTTGTCTCTATGTTGCCCAGGCTGACCTTGAACTCCTGGCTCAAGGGAACCTCCCACCTCTGCCTCCCAAGAGGCCACACACCACAGCCACACACCACCGTGTCTGGATCCTAAGATTCAAGATCTGGTCCTCATTTTCTATACACCATGTAACCTACTTCTCTTTCTAGATTTAGAATTAAGCCTCCAGGGGTTATTTATTGTGGGCTATTCTAGACTTATCTATCAGCCTTCCTTTTGGTGTCAGTGCTGAGCTCTGCTAATGGCATAACTCTTGGATGCCAGGCTCTGGAAACCTCAGTCCCACCTCACTCCCTTCAAAGCCCCAAACTCTTTTGGTTTGATAGTGGAGCTCAGTCTCCCTTCAACTCCTGGGTCAATCCTCTAAGAATTCTTATCTGAAGAAAAGAACCTTGTCAAAGACTTAAAAAACAACAACAACAACAACCCTATCCTTACCCAAACTGGAACACAAGAGTAAATGAGCTCAGAAAGTCTGGTCCACCACCTGGGCCTCAGTTTACACCAACAGCCCCTTTCCTTTAGTGAGAGTGGCCTCACTATTTTCTGGTCCCAAGCCCCCCCACCACCTCCCCCATCCATCCGGGGTAACCGCCTGGCT
The DNA here is from genome assembly GCF_000164805.1 of Carlito syrichta. Classification (NCBI taxonomy): domain Eukaryota; kingdom Metazoa; phylum Chordata; class Mammalia; order Primates; family Tarsiidae; genus Carlito; species Carlito syrichta. The sequence goes on from NW_007248752.1 coordinate 76,823, forward strand.
CTGCTGCCTAGGATAACGCCCAGCCCTCCCCGTGCCCCCTGTGGCTGCCTCCCCTTTCCGTCTGTTGAGAGAGGAAGCTAGGGGGTGGCGGGTGCAACCCTGCAGGGCACTGATAAAGGGCCAGCCCTGCCCCCGCCCTCTGGGGCCACTGTGGTCAGACCAGCAGGCAAGGCAGCCAGCTCCCTCTGGGACCCACGGCCCTCCCCTGGTTCCACCTCGACCGACCCCGCCCTTCTCGGGAAGCTGGTTGCATAACCCAGTGGGGTGTTTGGCAACATTGCTTGTGGCTTGACCTGCCGCTGCTGGTGGTGTACACACACGTTATGGGGGTGAGGTGGGGGTGGGTTGGCCAGGTGTGACAAGTCAGCCTTTTTTTACAGATGGAGAGTAGTACAGCAGTAAAGGCATGGGGCCACCGTTTTCTCTGTATTCTGTCTCTGATATCTCTGCTGAAATGGGAGAATCTTGAGGATAGGAGAAACTTTGCTGAAGTGGGAGAGTCTTGGGGAGAGGAGAACCCCTGCCTCACCAAGCCACAAGCACTAGCACCTTGGACTCCAGACGCTCCACCACTTGTAATGGGGCAAAGGAGGCTTAAAGCAAAAGGACCTCCAGAATCTGAGAGGAAGGTGCTCTAGGAGCCAGCTCCTCCCTTGAGGGTTTTCTGGATCAGGACACAGCCTGGGCACCACAGTGACATCCTCCTCCTGTAGAAGAGGAGTGAGGGGGAGGGGGAGAGACATCTCCACCTGCACGGTTACCTGAGTGAAGGCTGTCTCTTCACTAGCTCACCCTACATGTCCATGTCTGTCCCCTCAAATAAGTAGTCAGTGACACTAGATACTTCCATGGGCCCCTGTTGCTTGCGGGATGAAATGCTCTCTCTCAGCTTGGCTTTAAGACACTCTGTCGACCTGGAGCAGTGGCTCAAATCTGTAATCCCAACACTTTGGGAGGCCAAAGCAAGAGGATTGCCTGAGCTCGGGGTTCGAGACCAGCCTGGACAACTTGGGAGACCTCATCTCTACAATAAATCAAAACATTAGCTGGGCATGGTAGCGTGTGCATGTAATTCTGGCTACTTGGAAGGCTGGGGTGGAAGGATTGCCTGAGCCCAGCAGGTCAAGGCTGTGGTGGCCGTGAGCATGCCACTGCACTGGAGTCTGGGCAACAGAGTGAGACTCCAACCAAAAAAAAAGACACTTTGTTGTCTAGCCCCAGTCCGATTTTCCAGGCTTATCTTCTACTACTTCCCACCCCCTGCCCCACCCTGGCAAACCCCAAACATTACTCTGTTTATGCCTCTGTCTTCACACCTTTGCTTGGCATACTCTTTCCTCCTCCTCTGCCTGGGACATTCCCAAACATTCTCCACAGCCTAGCTTCATTGTCACCTCCTCTGTGAAGCCTTCCTTGAATTTCTTTTTTTTTTATTTTTGAGTTGGAGTCTCACTCTGTCGCCCAGGCTGGAGTGCAGGGGCCGTCCCACCATAGCCTCGACCTGCTGGTTCAGGCAATCCTTCCACCTCAGCCTTCCAAGTAGCTGGAATTACGTTCACGTGCTGTCATGCCCAGCTAATTTTTTGATTTATTGTAGAGACAAAAATCTCACCAAGTTGCCCAGGCTGATCTCGAACCCCTGAGCTCAGGCAGTCCTCTTCCCCTGGACTCCCAAAGTGCTGGGATTACAGGCTTGAGCCACCGCACCTGGTCACCTTCCTTGAATTTCATCCAGCAGAATTCATTTCCTTCTCAGTTCCATAGCACTTTTCTTTTTCTTTTTTGAGTTGGGGTCTGACTATGTTGCCCAAGCTGGAGTAGTGGTGCGATACCAGCTCACTGCACCCTCAATCTCCTGGACTCAAGCCATCCTCCAACCTCAGCCCCCTGGGGCTACAGGCGTGCACCATCACGCCCAGCTAATTTTTTTCACTGTGTTGCCCAGGCTGGTCTCAAATTCCTGGTCTCAAGTGATTCCCTGGTCTTCGCCTCCCAAAGTGCTGGGATTACAGTTGTGAGCCATCAGCACTTTTTTTTTTTTTTTTTGAGTTGGAGTCTCACTCTGTCGCCCAGACTGGAGTGAAGTGGCC
>NW_007248752.1:78932-79534 GCF_000164805.1 Carlito syrichta
TCCATTCACCTCAGCATCCCAAAGGCGCGGGATTACAGGCTGAGCCACCGAGCCCGGCAGCACTTTATTTTATTTTATTTTCCTTTTAATTTTTTTGAGTTGGAATCTCACTCTGTCACCCAGACTGGTGTGCAGTGGCCGCTCCCAGCCACCGCAGCCTCGACTTGCTGGGCTCCGGCGATCCTTCTGCCTCAGCCTTCCAAGTATCCAGAACTACAGGTGTGCGCTACCATGCCCGACTAATTTTTTGATTTATTGTAGAGATGAGGTCTCGCCAAGTTGTCCAGGCAGGTCTTGAACCTGCGGGCTCAGGCAATCCGCTCACCTCAGCCTCCCAAAGTGCTGGGATTACAGGCTGAGCCACCGAGCCCGGCTGCCATCAGCACTTTAAATAGACCTTTATTAATATAATTCCCCAATTAGACTGTGAGTGAGGACAGAGACCTATGTCTTACCAATTTTGTGTTCCTGGAGTGTCACACATGTTAGATACTCAACAAGTATTTGTTGAATGACTTAATGAATAAATTATGAGACTTGTGTCATTCATAGTTGTATATGTAACACCACAGTATCCTGGACCCTTTTTTTTTTTTTTTTTT
>NW_007248752.1:79554-87027 GCF_000164805.1 Carlito syrichta
CAGACTGGAAGTGCAGTGGCCACTCCCGGCCACCGCAGCCTCGACCTGCTGGGCTCCGACGATCCTTCCACTCAGCCTTCCAAGTAGCTGGAACTACAGGCGCGCGCTACCATGCCCGGCTGATTTTTTTATTTATTGTAGAGATGAGGTCTCGCCTGCCCAGGCGGATCTCGAACCCACGGGCTCAGGCAATCCACTCACCTCAGCCTCCCAAAGCATGGGATTACAGGCTGAGCCACTGAGCCCGGCTTTTTTTTTTTTAAGTTGGAGTCTCACTCTGTTGTCCAGGCTGAAGTGCAGTGGCATGCTCACGGCCATTTCAGCCTCAACCTGCTGGACTCACGTGATCTTTCCACCTTAACCTTCCAAGTAGCTGGAACTAAAGGTGTGCACTGCCACGCCTGTCTAATTTTTTTTTTTAATTTATTGTAGAGATGAGGTTTCATCAAGTTGCCCAGGCTGATCTCCAACCACTGAGATCAGGCAATCCTCTCACCTCTGCCTCCCTAAGTGCTGGGATTACAGGCATGAGCCACCGCACTTGATTTTATTTTCTTCTTCTTTTTTTTTTTTTTGAATTAGAGTCTCACTGTCACCCAGGCTGGAGTGCAGTGACCAACGCAGCCTCAACCTGCTGGGCTCAAGTGATCCTTCCACCTCAGCCTTCCAAGTAGCTGGAACTATAGGCACGCACTACCACACCAGGCTAATTTTTTGATTTATTATAGAAACTAGGTCTCACCAAGTTACCAAGGATGGTCTCAAGCCCGTAGGCTCAGGCGTGAGCTGCTGTGCCTGGCTCTGAACTGAATTCTTACTGAATAAATGTCTATTGACTATTTGTAACTTGCCATCATTATATAATCAGCCACAAGTGTGACTGACACCACTCTCATCCCCTCGGAGGGGCCCAGATAAGTATGCAAACGAGAGGGATAGGATCTACCTGGAAGCCCATGAATGCTACCCAGATTCATGTTCAGGGCATCAAGAGACTCTGAACCCATGCAGTGGAGTCAGTGGACTGTGTGTACAGTCATGATCTACTGGGACGGGGTGCAATCCAAAGCATTTGGCCATGGGCATCGGCCAATTCCAGCACAAGCAGGTGACACAGGAGGCTCCTCATGGCGTCAGCATTGCCTCTTTGCTTGCTTGGCTGTGTTGCTGGGTTGTGGGGAACAATGTCGGGGGAGAACGGGCGAACTGGTGTAGTGGCAGGGGACGCTTGGAGGGTTCACGGCAGAACATTTTTTTTATTTTAACAAGGAACACAATTTTATCAGAGCATACTGGCTGGATGCAAGCCCTGCCTTGAGGTGGCACCTGTCTTCAAATGCTTCTCATTTCCCTTGAATACCCTAAGAAGAAAAAGAAGAGAAAAAAATGCATGTTGCAGCTGTAAGGATTGAAGCTAGACATTTGAAGGACTTTCCTTAGAGCTGAAAGGCACTAAAAGTCAGGAGAAAGAAAGCCTCTTTTCTCAGTCTCTGGAGAGAGATCTATTTGACCTGGGGCTTGGGTTGTATGGCTTAGAAGCAAAAGGATGAATGAGTGACTTCTGGGGGGCAGGGACTGGCTAGACGCGGAGCTGGTGCGGGTGCTTGGGGAGGGACCTGACACCCTACACACATGTCCTGGCCTGTCCAGGGTATGTGGCTGCCGTGTGCCTGGGGGGCCTTGCCTGGAAGAAAGGAGGACAGAGGGCACCTGGGGTCCCCTTCAAGGGAGGTGAATAATCTCCCTGCCAGCGGCCCCCCACCTGACTCCCCTCACACACTGACAAAAACCTGGCCAAGAAAGAGGCCTTTGTCCTAGGACATCTGAGGCTGAGGGGGGAGGGGAGAAGGCGACAGGTGAAAGGACACATCAAAGCAGCCAGCAGCCCCTCCTCCTCAAAATAGCTCCCCTGCCCTGTTCCCAGAGCCCAGGCTTGCCTTGCTGGGAGCCTGGACCTCGAAGGAACGCCCACCTGCCTGAACAGCTGGGAAGCCAGACACCTGGTCCTCCTCTTCAGCTGTCCTCCACCCTGCTGTGACTTGGTTTCCCTGCCCCTAAGAGAGCCATAGGGAAGAAGAAGAGGCTATCACCTGTGTGAAGTTTAGAGGTCACGTTTGAGTGGCCCCTGGGGTTGGAATTCATTGAGTGCAAGGGACACACGCAGACCTGCCTGGCCTCCTGGGCTGGAAAAGAGGGCCGGGACCTGCTGGGAGCCCTGGTGCCCCCGCTGGCCGCTGGCCGGCCGGGAGCAAGTTGGGGGCGGGGTGTGGGCAGAAACCACATCGGGCTCAAGTTTCCTCTCTTGGCCGAAAGGGGCAGGAGGAGACGAGAGCCACGGGGAAAGGGGAGGGTTGGAGGAAGGACTGAGAACTCGGGCCGAGGGCTCAGAGGGAGGCGGTGCGCCTGGTTCAGGCTCCCAGCGCCAGCCCAGTCCGCACCTCACACTCAGCGCTCGGCAATGGCCCGGGGGCGGGGCGCCGCCCGCACGGGTCCTCAGAGGTAGCAGAGATCCTGTCCTGGAGGTGTCAGCTGAGGCCCAGCCTCCCCAGAGACGACACCCGGAGCTTCATCTCTCTCCTCTCCCTGCTGGGACTCTGCCACAGGTGCTTGAAAGGCGGGCTGGGTGGGGGACTCCAGGAGGGTGCAGGAGGCAGAGGGGGAGAGAATCCCCTTTCAGCGTGTTCCTAGGAGACCTCAGACCTTCCCAGGCTGCCCCTGACTGAGGAACTTGACATCTATGGGAATTCCTCTAGGAGAGAAACTGGGTGGCTTTCTGAGTGCTCTGGGATTCTTATGGGGCTAGGGGGAGGGCATGGATGAGAACCCAAGGGTGGTCTGGAGGCACGGTTGAGGGTCTGGGAAGAGGCTGAGAGGAACCCTCTGACTGGTGGGCTGCCCTGGCAGAGGCCAGTAGACACCCAGGTAGATAGTATCACCCTTTCCTCCACCCCACTTCATTCCGCTGCCCTGTCCAGCCAGCTGGAAAGGTCTAGGGGGAAAGTTGGGGATACTGGATATCTGGGCCTCTAAGAAGTATCACTGCAGTGAGAAGGGGTGGCTGAAAGGGTGTTGGGTTCTTGCCTCCTGTTGCCCTTCTCATCTCTGGGCCCAAGAATAGTAGAGATCAGCTGGAACTGGGAGGGAGAGAGTAGCACCCCAACCCCAGCAGAGTCCCTCTGACTGGAGCTCTTGGCTTTTTGGGAAGGAGAGGTGGGGGGAGGCAGGGGAAGAGAAGGGAGGGGGACTCCCATCTGCTGAGGCAGAGATTCTCTGGATTTTAGTATCCAGGGATGAAGTGATGGAACAGCAGAAAATTGCCCCACTCTCCCTTGTTCCCCCACACATTTGAATCATGGGTGCCCTCAGGACATGGAATTCACCCTAATCACATCTCTCTTCCCTTTCCCTTCTTTCTCTTTGTTCCTCTCACGTCTGTGTGCCTCTCCCTCTACAGGGTCCTCTCTAATCTTTCGAAACAGGTTCCTCACCTGCCAACTCACACCCCAAGTTCTGCTGACCCCTCCCCATTCTTTCACTGCCTGTCTGGACACCTGGAGAGCTGGGATCTCAAGTGTGCCTCCGAACAGGGACCCTGAGGCTGGCTTCCTCCCATCCTCCCCGCTCTGGTTGGAGTTCGGAGCCTGGGGCAGTGGCTTCCTTTCTCCAGCATCTCTCTCTGAAGGGTCCTCAGCCTGCATCCCTGAGTGTGGAGCTCTGTGTTGCTCTCTGAGTCCTTCGAGAGTATGATAAAAACCTTTCTGGTTAGGACCATCAGATGAGAGTAAGGAGGGTGGGCTTTAGTCCCTGGAGATGGCTCTGGTCATACCTGGTCCATAATGCTGGGGGATGAGAGAAGAAACAGACAACCCAGTGGGGGTAAGACAGTTGTGTGGCCTCAGAATGCAAGCAAAACTGTCAAAGGTGGTTGGGGGCTGCTGCTTGTAATAGAAGGGGACACAGGGAAGCCCACTCCACTTTCTCAGTGTCTCCCGATTTCTGTACCCTCTGTGGTGTTCTGTTCACTCCTCCCTGATCTACCCCATGGTCTGCCAACTCCCCTGTCCTCTGAAAGGTCAGCTCCTAAGATCCGAGAGTCTGTGGGTATAGACCACTACTCATCCTTGAATGTCTAGGGAAAAACATCCTGCTCCCTCTAAAGCCTGGTACAAACTTGCATCTGCACAAGAGAGCTTGTTGAAGCTGATCTGAGACTGTCCTCCACTTCCTTCCCACAGCCTTCTGCCACCCCCCTGCTTCTCTTCTACGTTCTCATTTTCCTGTCCCAGGAAGAAGGGAAGAAGTGCTTCTCATCTTCATGAGAAGGGGCTGATATCCAGGCTCAGAGACAGGGGCCGCCTGGGTCCGGGGTTTGAATTTAGCAGAAGCCTAGAGATCACTTGCTTGTCTTTCTGGCGTTGTGTTCTTTCCTGCAAATCTGTAGTTGGACCAGCTCAGTGTTTCTCACGGTGAAATTAGCCTGTGGCATCAGAATCACAGAGGCACTTGTTGAAATGCTGATGCCTGGGTCTCTGCACCTATCAATGCAACTCAGTAGGTCTGGAATGGCTTTCAGGGATGTGTTTTGACATATAGCACCGGATGAAGTTGGGGCCTCCCTGAGCTAGATGCATTCTCCTGCCTCTCACACCAGTGAGGTTGTCTAGTCCTGTCTTCATTTAGCGGAAGAGAGACTGGATGTGCCCAAGGTCATGTGTCTTAAAGGCTAGAGAACCTGGGTCTCCTGCCTCCTAGGGCAGGACCTTTGTACTGCACCTTAATGTCAGACCCAGGAAGACAAAAAGAGACACAAATGGGGGGTGGAGTGAGGGAAGAGCTATGAGGCAAGAGTCACTGCCCCTGCCCCCCCCAGCCCCTTCTCCATTCACTTTGCTTTTGGGCAATTTCCGCCAGAACCTGGGTGGGGGAGGTGGGGTTCCGGTGTTGAAATGGCATCCTGGGCAGACATAAACACCCCACCCATTCTGCCCACTGGCCAAGGGCCTGAATCTACACCAACTCCCAGCTCTGGGATGGCACTGTAATAAGGAGATGGAGGCGGGGGCTAGGGGAAATCCTTTTTCAAAAGGATAATTTGTAGTTTCCACTAGTTTTTGGTCAAAGAGCGAGTTCGTATTAAATGGCTGTGATGGGCCATCCTTGTGGTGAGTGGTCTAAGATCATGCAATTTGAGGTCCTCCAGTCCTCTCTGTTGTCCTTCTATGAGTTTTCTTCACTCCAAACCTGTTTTCCTTTACATACATGGCTGTGTGTGTGTGTGTGTGTGTGTGTGTACACGCACGAGGCCCCTACCAAATCTTACTTGGAATTTCTTGCTGAAGGCAGAGAAACCGGATGCAAGGAGAGATGGGTGTCAAGGAATAGGTAGGGAGTGAGGAGAGGGACTGACAGAGAGCAGAAGAGAAGGGCAGGGGTGAGGGTTTGCCGATAACACTAAGCTGTCCACGCAGAAAGGGACCTCTGAGTTCAGCTTGTTCAACTCTCTGGTTTTACAAATGAGGAAACAGAAGCCCAGAGAAGTGAGGTGGCTTGCTCAAGGTCATACTGCTTCTAAATGGCAGATTGCAGCCAGAGCCCAGATCAAAAGAAAAGGGACTGGAGGGGAGTGTGTATTCAAGGCTCTGAAGAGATATTGCCCAGAAGAAAAGAGACTAACATTCATTGTGTGGAAAGAATTGGGTGGCGTAGACTGATGGCTGAGACTTGGAGTATGGAGACACAGGAATGGGATGGGACCTGGAAGACCTTATAGACAAGTAGAGTCAGGTCAGACTTCAGTCTGCCATTCATCAGATCAGCATGGGTCTAGTTTTTCTATGTACCTGACAGCACCTTTGTGAAAATCAATCTTATAAACTAATGCTTTAAAACACCAGTGCAGGGCAACCCCCTTGGATTCCCTCCCACTGTGGAAGCTTTTCTGTCCTTTCAATGAATCCTGCTTTCTTAAAAACAAAAATAAAAACAAAAAACACCAGAGCAGATCCTGACAAATGCTTAATAAGTCTCTGCTAGGGTTGTTGTGTTACCTCAGAAGAGCACAGACCTCTGGTTGTGTGGGTTGGCGATGACCAGAATGACCCTTTGAGTACACGGGGCAGAGGTTCAGTCTCCAGAGCCCGTTCCTTCTCTGCCTCTGCCGCTTACAGCTGATAGACCTCTTATCTGGCCTAGGCAGGGGAGGCCAGGGCCAGGATAGGACAGGGCAGGGCTGCTATCAGCCACCAGGCCTGGGCCATATCTCGAAGGGGGAGGGGCTGTCTCCTTGGCTCATTCCACAACACGTTCCTTGGGGATCTCCAAGCTTGTACTCTCATCTTGGGAAGAAAAGGCTGAGACCCTAAAACTGAGGACAGAGGAGGAAAGCAGGGGTGACTCCTGATGTTGCCCCAGAAAATGGAAAACACAAAACACCAGGAAAGCAGTCTTGGGGAGTAAGAAGTAGGGAAAAAGTGAAGGCATCTTGTCTGAAAAAAAGGTAAAGACCTACTGTGTTTCCACAAAGTTATGATGGCCATAGCAAGTGAGAGAGATGTCACATTACAGAAAGACTTTCCAGCGGAAAGGGTTGGTTGGTGAGTGCAGTGTGGGTGAGGGGATGAGGTCTCTCCTCTCCTCAGGTGAGGCAGGAGGAGGCCCCTTCATGGAGGCGGAGCCAACTTGCTGACCCTAGTTGACCCTGGCAGGTGTAGCTCTAACACCCTTCTTCCTTTGACACAGATTGCTGGGGTCCTTTGGGCTTCGGGGGAACTTGGACCAGACCCTGGCCAAGTAGGATGCCCCCGTGTCCTCCCCAGCAGAGCAGAAACGGGGTGATCCAGCTGTCCACTCCTGAGCTGGGCGAGATGGAACTGACTTGGCAAGAGATCATGTCCATCACTGAGCTGCAGGTGAGTGAGGGTGGTGGGGTGGGTAGGAAGAGGGGGAGGGAGGAGCAGGGAGCTGGCTTGGGAGTGAGAGCAAGGAGGGTTGGGGCTGGAAGTGTCCAGGTACCTGAAAGGGAAGGGCTGGAGTATGTGGGAGGTCTGGATGGAACAAGTGGAGCACGGAGAAGGGCAGGAGGAGTATGTGGAGGAGCCGAGGGGCAGGGGCATCTGAATGGGGGCGTGGGCTTGCTCGGCAGTTTCTCTCCCCCACTCCTGCTCACCCTCCCTTACCCACCTTCTTCTCTCCTCCAGTTCTGCCCTCTTCTCCCCTCATTTCTCCCCTGCCCTTGGCAGCTGGGCCCCTTTCCCCCAGGTAGTAGAGCACAGTTCAGGGGCCTCAGGAAGGGGAATCAGACCATGCCGGGGTCCTCTCCTCCTGCTGCTTGGACAAAGGGGTATCTGTTGGCTTAACAATGATGCCTTTGTCCCCAGCTGGGCTGGAGCAGGGTGGCTCCCCGATGTGGGTTGGGGGCCTTGTTTCCAGCATGTTCTGTCCCCTTGCTGCACCTGGGCAGAGACAGAGGGACTG
>NW_007248752.1:87347-94413 GCF_000164805.1 Carlito syrichta
CCGCCCACCCCCTTTTCCTCCCCAGCCACCAGGCCTGGCCCCCTCAGGATCTGCCCTAGGCCCTCCTCCCTCACAGCAGCTCCCTCTGCTGGGCACCCGGGGCATGGCCAGGGTCTGAACTTGACCCCTTGACCCTAGATAACGCAGCAGGAAAGGGTTCTGAGGGGTCATCTTGGATAACAATGCCTGGTCTTCCTGAAGGAAATAAAGGAACATGAGCTATTTCAACCCAGTCAAAACTTCTCCTGGGGAGGAGATTTCATAATTGTTCCAGTGTGAGGTCTTTTCTGAAGTCTGACCTCAGTGATTTCCATTCTTGCCTAAGCTGCCTTCTTCTTGGAACAGCTTCATCATAACTTTGCAGGAAGTGTTCCATGGTTTCTGTGTCCTTGGTAGCATCTTGCTGGGTTTTTCAGAACTCCTCAGAGTGCTGGTTTCTCTTCCTCGGCCATCCTCAAACCTCTGTCTTTCCTTGCAGGGTCTAAACGCTCCAAGTGAGCCATCGTTTGAGCCTCAAGCCCCAGCCCCCTACCTTGGACCCCCACCACCCCCCGCTTACTGCCCCTGCTCAGTCCACCCGGATGCCGGCTTCCCCCTCCCTCCACCACCTTATGAGCTCCCAGCGTCCACGTCCCACGTCCCAGACCCCTCGTTCTCCTACGGCAACATGGCCATACCAGTCTCCAAGCCAATGACCCTCTCGGGCCTGCTCAGCGAGCCCCTCCAAGACCCCTTAGCCCTCCTGGACATTGGGCTGCCAGCAGGGCCACCCAAGCCCCAGGAAGACCCAGAATCCGACTCAGGCTTATCCCTCAACTACAGTGACGCTGAATCTCTTGAGCTGGAGGGGACGGAGGCTGGTCGGCGACGCAGCGAGTATGTAGAGATGTACCCAGTGGAGTACCCCTACCCACTTATGCCCAACTCCTTGGCCCACTCCAACTACGCCTTGCCACCTGCTGAGACCCCCTTGGCCTTAGAGTCTTCCTCAGGCCCCGTGCGGGCTAAGCCCACTGCACGGGGGGAGGCAGGGAGTCGGGATGAACGTCGGGCCTTGGCCATGAAGATTCCTTTCCCCACGGACAAGATTGTCACTTGCCGGTAGACGACTTTAACGAGCTATTGGCGAGGTACCCACTGACAGAGAGCCAGCTGGCGCTAGTTCGGGACATCCGACGGCGGGGCAAGAACAAGGTGGCCGCCCAGAACTGTCGCAAGAGAAAGCTGGAGACCATCGTGCAGCTGGAGCGGGAGCTGGAACGTCTGGGCAACGAGCGGGAGCGGCTTCTCAGGGCGCGGGGGGAGACCGACCGGACCCTGGAGGCCATGCGCCAGCAGCTGACAGAGTTGTACCGTGACATTTTCCAGCACCTTCGAGATGAATCAGGCAACAGCTACTCCCCTGAGGAGTACGCGCTGCAACAGGCTGCCGATGGGGCCATCTTTCTGGTGCCCCGGGGGACCAAGATGGAGGCCACAGACTGAGCTGCCCCAGAGGGGTGGCACTGGCCCAGGGGATTTCCTTCACTTCCTCTGAGAAAGGTGCTCCCCAGTCCTGAGATTCAGAAGGACCTGAGTTCTCTAGACCAGAAGAGGATGACAATAGGAACAGGTGTTTGGAAGGTTGCCTTGAGTGCATGAGGGGAGGGCTGGAATCTCTCTTCCCTGACTGGCTTCTCAGGTCTCCAGCCTCCGTCTGTCTATGCTTTGGTCTATAAAGTACTCTACAGAAATAGCCTTCCATTGTGTCTTCCTTCTTGAGGGAGGGTGATAAAGTCACGCATTCCTTAGCATACCCGTTTGGGGTGGGGGTGGGGTGTTTCTGTCAGGCTCATGTGTCTCCCCTCAGGGCCTTGTAGGAGAGGTACACACAAAATCTGGGCTTGAGCAGTGTGGGAGCTACCATTTTCATCTCCTGTCTCAGAAGGATGACCCAAGGAACCCGCACTCCCTGGTGGCATCCCATGGATGGAGCTTGGAGAGCTGCCAAAACTGGGTAGACCCTCTCTATGAGGTCCCTGATCTTTGGGCCTCTCCTCTCTCAAACCTCGGAGCACAAGAAAGCCTAGAAAGCCCATAGACCTTATTTCTATTCTTCCCCTCCTGCTTACTTCTTAGTGAGCTGTTCTTGATTGGAATGAATTTGATATCAAGGTTTCAGAGGATTTCACACCCAAGCCTTGGTAAATCTGTTCCACTGTGGAGTAAAATGCTTCTGTGACACTTTTTCTCTGGCAATGTCAGACAAGGACTATAGAATTCCTGTTTGGGGGTTTTCCGTTTCTAGAATCCCTGAGGATATTGGCCTTTTTTTTTTCTTTTTAAAAGGACAATTGACCAAGCTTCAGACTCCTCAGCCCCATCAATCAAAGTCCAAAGCTCTCTGGCACCACTCAATTTTCTTGCTTGATGTTGGGGGATTTCCAGTAGTCCCAGTCACTGAATCATACAGCTTACCTCTGGAGTATTTTACTTCTAACCTTTCAGTTTTGCTTAGTTCCCCATTCCAACATGGAAACCTGTCTACCGAGTTCTGATACAGACACCATAGACATTGATTCCTAAAAGCCATGATTAAGAGAGTTGTGGAAACATCACGCCTACAGTCTGAGCAATTCTGAGCAATGTGGTCTCTAAATTGAGGTAATGAAAACAATCTGACGCTCTTTTTTTTTTGAGTTGGAGTCTCATTCTGTCACCCAGGCTGGAGGGCAGTAGCATGCTCCCGGTCACCGGAGTCTCAACCTGCTGGGTTCAGGTGATCCCTCAGTCTCAGCCTTTTTTATTTTTTATTTTTGAGTTGGAGTCTCACTCTGTCGCCCAGACTGGAGTGCAGTGGCCGCTCCCAGCCACCGCAGCCTCGACTTGCTGGGCTCCGGCGATCCTTCTGCCTCAGCCTTGCCAGTAGCTGGAACTACAGGCACGCGCTACCACGCCTGGCTAATTTTTTGACTTACTGTAGAGACGAGGTCTCACCAAGTTGCCCAGGTGGGTCTCAAACCTGCGGGCTCAGGCAATCCACTCATCTCAGCCTCCCAAGGCGCGGGATTACAGGCTGAGCCACTGAGCCCGGCTGTCTCAGCCTTTCAAGTAGCTGAAATTACAGGCACACACCACCATGCCCGGCTAACTTCTTTTCATTTATTATAGAAATGAGATCTCAAGTCGCCCATGGTGGTCTCGAACCTGCGGGCTCAGGCAATCGTCTCACGGCCTCCCAAAGTGCTGGGATTATAGGCCTGAGCCACTGCACCTGACGTTCTTAATAGATCTGAAAACAGTCCTGACACCTTGTTTTACTTATTATTGTTCTCTCAGAAAACTGGATGTTCCCACATTCCAAGTGACAAAAGGCAGGCCCTTGGGCTAGCTGCTCAATTTGATTTTATTAGTTCATCTAAGAGACAAGTGAGGTTTTCATTCTATCCAAGCTCACAAATGGTGGCAAGTCAGGCAAACTTAGAAAACTGACATCTATTAAACAAATATTTACCTAGATTAAGCTTTTTGTACTGAGACAGTGATCACACACCATAGTGGGGAAGATTATATACACTCATTTGGTGTGGGCTGACCTAAAGCAAAAGGTGGAAGAGTTATCTGGATTATGGGATCATCCAGTGGTTTTACGAACTTGGACGAGATTTTAAGTCAATTTTCTATAGTGGAATTTACTTCTCACAATTTCATATAAGCAAAGCATGTAGCAAAGTTCATGGGACTTAATGTTTCTCTTCAGTAATGCTTTTAGCAAAGCCCAGAGTCATCCTGTCCCTCCAAGGAAGCACTGTTCGCGAGAAACTACTAGCAAACTACAAGTCAAACTTAGAGCCCTGACTCCCTTCTAACAGATCACAAGCTAATGAAATACAACTTAGTCCTATATGCTGTACTTCAGCATAACATGGGCCTTCAAGAAAATTTTCCCTGAAATTTCCCCAATTTTCCTAGGTTCAAAAATGGGGGTTGATAACATTTCCTTGAAAATGCAGTCCCCTCTGAGGTGACATTGTAAATCTAGCAAAACAGCACAGTTTTAAAAATGTATTTTCTTGAAGTTTTCCATTCAAATTGCACACACAAAAAACAAAAGGGATGGAATATATACTGAGGTACGACTTATCAGTTGAGTTGTTTTCAGGAATCACAAGTGTGCCCTTACACTTAGCAGACTGGACAATTACATACTAATGTGGGAAGAGAACAAGACTACGCTGTCGGCTCAAATAAAAAAACACCAGACAAATGTCAAACTACCACTGTACATGCATCAATGAACCTGCAACGCATGTTGGCAACTTTCACGGTACCACACATTAGATTCACAATTTTGTCATGAGCTCCTCAATGCTCAAAATTCCATTGTAAGTCAAATTCATTACAGCAATTGGTTCCAAAGTTACACTATTTCATATGAAGTGATTCGTTGTTTCATAAAAGTGCAGTCAAGCTGCTGGTAGATGATCCATGAGATAGCTCTGAGTGCAAATACCCACACACTTGCTAGATGGTACAATTATTGCTTCTAAACTGCCACTAAGCTCTTGAGAAGTTAAGCCTTCCCTTCCACATTCAGTTCATTTCCTTACTCCTGGCTTGAGATGTCCTACTGAGTATGAGTAACTGGCCAATAAATAGAACTTGCTTGCCAAAGAGGTGTTCCATCACATCCCTCCACCACCTCACGGCAGATGGAAGCGTAACTCCCAGCAGACCCGAGTTCCAGGGCAGCTTGTACAAAACTTGATTTCCTCTTGCTAGGGGAGTCAGAAAAAGGGAATGCTCAACTGGAGCAACAGTAAACAGCTTACTTCTACTGAGCCAAGTTACTCCTGCAGTGAGTGCCTGTTTCTATTTTTATTAAACCATGATGCTGAATGGGATACATTTGAATAGTTAATGCAGAATAGAACTTGGAATAACTCAATCTTCCCCAGACTGAGTTTCAACACATTGTATTTACATGTTTTCTTTTAAATATTAGCTTCAAAGAACAATGACAACATATCTACATACCTTGTGCCTTGAGTTAAAAAGGTCAGGATATAACTTAGGAAAGGTTAAAGGATACAGTGAGGAAGCACTGGTAATGAAGGAAGGAGGCTCTAAACCAGACTGGGTGGCTCAGCCTGTAATCATGCACTTTGGGAGGCTGAGGCGAGTGGATTGCCTGAGCCCGCAGGTTCAAGACCCGCCTGGGCAACTTGGCAAGATCGCATCTCTACAAATAAAAAAAATCAGCTGGGTGTGGTAGCAGATGCCTGTAATTCCGACTACTCGGAAGGCTGAGGTGGAAGGGTTGCCAAAGCCCAGCAGGTTGAGGCTGCAGTGGCCGGGAGCGGCCACTGCACTCCAGTCTGGGCGACAGAGTGAGACTCCAACCCAAAGAAAAGAAATATAGAAAAAAAAAGGGAGGCTCTGTCAAAAATACTAGTTTACCTGAAATATAGAAAAAAAAAGGGAGGCTCTGTCAAAAATACTAGTTTACCTGACAATTGGCATATCACTAATACCTGCATTTCCCACCCCCAAGTCTGAAATGGTCAAGCATGTGTTGCATCATGTTATTTGCCACAAATGAAGACAAGTAAGCAAAACTAAGATAGATACCGTTTATTAAAAAACCCATTCACAAAATGGAATTAGAGCTGCTATGCAGCTCATGTCAACTGCATGGCAGTGAGAATGAAGTACAGTGGCTCAGATAAAGGCTGTCCTCACAAGAATGTTCCTGCAAAAGGCAAAAAAGAGTATTAAGTGTTTATACAAGGGGGAAGACTCCACAATTATACCATTCTCACTACTGGGAACACCTGGTTGCTTTGTTGACTATTTTTGCTACTAGATGAGACCTTAGCGATTTGGTTTCAGACACAGCTTTTTGCTCTCCCCTTTCTTTAGTTGGGAGTCTCTCTCTGTTGCCGAAACTGAAGTGCAGTGGCCTGATTACCACCCTAGGCTCAGGTGATTCTTCTGGGTAGCTGGGACTTCAGGTGCACACAATCATACGTGGCCAAGTTTTAATTTTTTTTGTAGTGACAAGGTCTTGCTATGTTGCCCAGGCTGGTCTTGAACTCCTAGCCTCAAGTAAGTGATCCGCCCATCTAGCCCTCCCACCCAAAAATGTTGGGATAACTGGCATGAGCCAATGCACCTGGTCATTCTTGCCCTTCACTTTGGGAGTAGAGCATTCTTGCTGACCATTATTTTACAAACACTTACCTTTTTGTCATTAACTTGGACAGATGAGTTTCTGGTTTTTTTGAGTTGGTAAGACTCTAGTGGCAGACTCCTCCCTAGAAAAGTAAAGAACCTTTAGAAGTAACTCTTTTCTAAGACCAAGTCCCATCTCAAGCTAAACCCCCCACCTCCCAATAATGTCCACCCACCCTCCCACCATTTGGGGAAGAGATTCTAATGCATTACTTTGAGCCATTGTTTTAAGGAAATGGGTCAAAGGAAGGTAAATAAAATTAAAGGGCAAAATCACAGTAGAAATAATGTAATTAATGTGCTCGCTTCCTTCAATTAGGAGTCACCCAGAATAGGGTGTCAATTTAAAGCAATCCATCTCCAGAAAAACCAAGTTCAGCTTAACTGGACTAGTTTTGGCTCAATAGATTAAGGAAAATGTTAATAGAAAACTGGATTTTAACTATATGGATGGAAGTAAAATCTGTTCTTACCTACCAGCATAGCAATAAAACCTTTTCTCCTGGTTCTGACTGCTAGTCCTAAGAGTCAGGTGTGCCTTACTCTTGTCTGCCTCCTTCCTTGCGATGGTCACTGAAACTTCACTCCCTCCTAGCTGTCATGGAGCGTGCCGTGGCCTGCCCCTGGCTTATCTGTACTCCACATACCACAAGTGTCTACTCTCAGCTGCAGAGTGTCTGAGCTCGGAGCCATTCGCGCTATGCTTGCTAGCAGTTCCTAGTAGCTGAACATCTCTCCTGGATCTTTAAAGGCATTGTCACGAATCCTGAGGTATCTGCAAACTCCCTCAATAGTTAGGGTTCCACCTGCTATTGCAAACTCAGCCAGTATCATGGAACTACCATCCACACTT
>NW_007248752.1:94433-109831 GCF_000164805.1 Carlito syrichta
TCCCCCACCCTCCTCCCCAAATCTCCAAGTAACACACCCATGGGATGGAATTATACAGTCCTATTGATGAACATCTCTATGCTACTAGGTACAATAGTACTGAAATTAAGAGGGTATCAAAGGTAAGGCTCAAAGAACCATAACAATTGTTGGATATTAGATGTTAAAAGGTCTAGAAATCATTTTCTATACAATTAACACTTAAGGATGGTTGTGTAATCTTATAAAGGAAAACTGCAGTTAACACAAAATTATAGCAAAGGATGTGGTTACTCCTATCTCTGGAGATTTCTCTTCCAAATTAACTACTGTTATCCTAGAAGCCTCTGAAGACCCACCCAACCAGAACCCAGCAAAACTGCAGTTTTCCTTTAATGTTAAACCTGTCTTCATGTTCGTTAAAATTCCTACCGGTGCTGTTCATTTTAGAAAGGCCTTCCAAACACTTCTAGTCTGAGTTATGTGGTGGCATTAGCCAGTAACTAGTTTCTAGTCTCTGGCAGAGCTTTGAACTTGAATTGTGATAGGATTCAACATTATCAGGGGTAGTGGGTAGGGAAAGTCCAAATCTCTGCCAGTCTCAAATCCATACAGTTGTCATTTCATTCGAGAATTAAATCGTTTATTGATTACACATGATAATGGATACACAAGCTTCATTCCCATCTATAATTTTATCTGGTACCATTATTCAATTTAGATATATTGCATAGGATGTGCCAACAATTATCTTTATAACCAATAATTCCATGATTTTGCTTGGGTGACCCCTTTTAATGGTGAACTTTAGGCCACAACAGTTAACTGTCAGTTCAACTACACCAAGGTTTCTGAAGACAATGGCTTCTCTACCCAAGCAGGTTGTAAATAAATTCCAATAGAACCTGGCATCACCCTAAAGGAATTCTAACTCCAACACTGTTGGGAAAGTTTACCAAGATGGCTTCAGAGTAGACTAACTTTACACAGCACATTTTTTAAAAAGACACATTTATTCAGCGTCATGATCAGACTATTACATTTAGCAATCAACAGCATGGGTGCAAAAAAAAAATCTACATTTAAAACCCTTTATTGGAATGCTTTACACTTTCCACAGAACGGAAACTAAAATAACCTGTTATACAATTAGTCACAAACACAGTCCTCGAGTGTTTTGCCCATACACATGAGTATTGTCTAAACATGTCTTCTTTGTAGCAGCTAGGCCCTGCCACCACTGTGCTTGGCTGAGTTCACAAATCTGTTGTAACCTGTAGCTTCCCTGTCACTTCTCTGGCTCTCCTCTCCTGCTAAGCTTTGTTTCCTGTTGAACAATATGGAATAAAGTTGTTAATCTAAACACATTAAGACTCAAGGCTACAATCCAATAGCAAGTTTTGTTTCCCACAAATTTTGCTGATCTGATTATTAACTTAATATCCACAATTTTACTGCAATTACAATGTTAACTACGTTGCACTGCTCATCTACATTAGGGTTACTGGGTTCATCAGCAATTTAAAAAATTATGCTAACATACAAAAAGATGTTTACTTACCTGGCAGTAATTAAAATCTTCTGCCACTTCCATAGCTACTGCTGCTACTGGAACCACCATAGCCACCTGAGAATAAAATTCACCTTTTAAGGTTGGGAACTGTCAGTATTAATAGTAACGTTTTTATATCTGAGGCAATGAACTACTCCATAAAGTTTTTAGAATCTGGCCATTTAAAAATGCCCCCCGCTTAAAGGGAGTATATTATAAAGAGATCACATGATTTTTCCAATCACTTCTTTGGGAAGGTTTTAAACTGTGTTTTTTATTGCACATATTCCTCTTTGAAGGGCAAATCCATCTCTTACCAGCGCTAGTTATAAATAAATACACTTAATATTGATACCATTCAATAGTACACATAGACTATACCTTGGTTTCGTGGTTTGGCAAAGTATTGGCCTCCACCACCATAGGGGCCAGAGCTTCTGCCTCCAAAGTTCCCCCCCTTCATGGGTCCAAAATTTGAAGACTGATTGTTGTAATTGCCAAAATCATTGTAACTTCCACCACCTCCAAAATTGCTTCCTAGGAATAGAAAGGACTTTGTTACACGAGGAAGACAGTAATTCCCAACTGCTCAGGGTTCAAAATAAAGGAAGGCTGTATTATCTGCTGCCTTTCTCCAAAACTACAGTGGCTCCAATTCTTTGTATTTCATTCTCTGGGAAAAGGCATTCAGTTGAATAATCCAGTAATTAAGAAAACAAACTCACTCACTGTGACAAGAGTTTCTCATAGTGGCACAAGTATGCCTTCCAGCATTGGAGGCCTTTTATGGACCCATGGCCACTGCAAACACTTGTTTCTTGGATATATCAACCAAATGCCTAAGGTCCCAAAGGAGTTGACGCTAAATCCTGCCATGCTAACCTAACGCAAGTGAAGGCACCACATCCACTTATCTATCATCTATCTATACTGATTTGGGAGTGAGGCGGCCCCAGCTTAAAGCTAGGAGGAGGTAGCATAGCAAGTCCACTATTTTCTATATACCATGCAATGTACCACACGCTTTAAGACCCAGCATGGTCTTACTCTCTGAAAGGCTAATCTAGCTCTCACACCAAGTACCTGCATCACTGGATACCTACCACTACCACCGCCAAAGGCGCCTCCGCTGTTACAGCTGTCATAGCTGCCACTCCCGCCATAGCCACTGCCCTGGTTTCCATAACCCTGTCCACCACTTCCATAGCCTCTGCTTCCTCCAGAGTAACCAGGGCCGCCTCCTCCATAACCACCTACAAGAATACAATTCTTCTCAATAAGACAAAAGTACTTAACAAAAGAAACTTGTGCAGTGTAATGACCAAGGGCCTGCTCACAGCATGCGGGTTATGGGCCAAGCTGAGCTTGTCATGCACTATGGTTTTAGTTTCTACTAGCCTATTCTAATTATACAGGTTGCCAGGAATTTTTATCTATGCATTCCTTAAAAAACTTACCATCATTACCAAATCCATTATAGCCATCCCCACTGCCACCATATCCACCACCACCACGACTGCCTCCAAAGCCACCTGGAAGAAAGCAAAATTTCAAAGTTAAGTTTGAAGCACATGAATTGCATCTGTGTGACATTCTGGAAGCATGTCTTATACTGCACAATGATATCCATACCAAAGACATTAACTTCTGGTTAGTGACAAGTCAGAACTACATTTAGAGTAAATAAAAAGTTTAAGCTAATTGACAGATAATTTTGGAAATGTAGGCCAGTGTTACATGTTGCTACTATAGGCTACATAAGGGAAAAATCATGCAGGGAAACCAAATCACAAGCTGCTAGTTCTTTGTAAGCCTTGGTTAACCACACGTACCTCGACCACTGAAGTTTCCTCCACGACCAAAGTTGTCATTCCCACCGAAACCACCACCACGACCACCGCCGAAGTTTCCAGAACCACTTCGACCTTAAGAGGTAAGTTCAAATATTAAATCACTCATATTGAAATAAC
Source organism: Carlito syrichta (assembly GCF_000164805.1). Classification (NCBI taxonomy): domain Eukaryota; kingdom Metazoa; phylum Chordata; class Mammalia; order Primates; family Tarsiidae; genus Carlito; species Carlito syrichta. Next base: position 97,935 of record NW_007248752.1, read on the forward strand.
TCAAAGTTAACTTTCAAGTTTAGTGAACTAGCAAACTTACCTCTTTGGCTGGATGAAGCACTAGCCATCTCTTGCTTTGACAGGGCTTTCCTTACTTCACAGTTGTGGCCATTCACAGTATGGTATTTCTGAACTACAAAATTTGGACGATAAACAGAACGTATCTTAGGATCTATACCATATGAATTCTGGAACCCTCTGTAGATGCTAGTCACCTGATACTTACTGACAATTTTATCCACGGAGTCATGGTCGTCAAAGGTTACGAAGGCAAATCCCCTTTTCTTGCCACTGCCTCGGTCAGTCATGATTTCAATCACTTCAATTTTCCCGTACTGTTCAAAATAATCTCTTAGGTGATGTTCTTCAGTATCTTCTTTAATGCCACCAACAAATATCTTTTTCACAGTTAAGTGGGCACCTGGTCTTTGAGAATCCTAACAGGAAGAAAAAAAACTTATAAAGCCACCTATTTGGAAATCATGAATCTCCAAAAGCTCAGAATACTGCCAAATGAGGTCCGTTGGCAGCACATCTCCAAAGAATAAGGGAAGCACTCACCTCCCTCGAAACAGCTCTCTTTGGTTCCACAACTCTTCCGTCCACCTTGTGGGGCCTCGCATTCATGGCTGCGTCCACCTCCTCCACAGTGGCATACGTGACAAACCCAAAGCCCCTGGAGCGCTTGGTGTTCGGGTCTCTCATTACCTGAGAACAATGTGAACTCTCTTAAACACACAGCCTGATCCTGGATGCTCCTTGTCATTACAACCTCGAACAGGGCACCAGAAAATGCTCTACCAGCTCTTTGGTTTTTCCCTACCCTAGACTTCAGACAGGGCTCTCATAGTCAGAAGGCAAAGCAACAAGTTCCTGTGCGCGAGGGCCTCAAGTTACAATCCCCTAGCAACCTCCCCAAGCATTCCGTCAGGACCTGCACTCAGAGGCCCCGAGGAGAGCCACTCATTCCACCACCTTTGTCCCTCCCGAGCCTCACCACGCAGTCTGTGAGCGTTCCCCATTGCTCAAAATGGCTCCTCAGGCTCTCGTCGGTGGTTTCGAAGCTCAGCCCTCCGATGAAGAGCTTCCGCAGCTGTTCGGGCTCCTTAGGGGACTAGAGAAGAGAAGAAAGGGTTCAGTGGGGACAACTGCTCATTGAAGGGACCAACTACACACCGAAGTCCCGGGCACTTATTGTTCGTTCGGGTGGCCAGCGGCCACGTGCTGCTCGAGATAGGTGGAGGCCTAGGGGGAGCTGGAGCCGCCAGGAAGCCGCAAGCGCATGCGTCCCCCTTTCCTTCCGACGCACGCGCAACAAAAGGCCCGGGTGGGAAGGGTGCATCGCCGAAAAGGAGCGAATAGCTCTTTAAGAAACTCGCTCGCCGAGACTAGGCAGAAAAAGAGACCGAATGTGGTCTAACAATTCTGCCACGAGTAACAAGCCCTGCGAGATCACTAACGTTCGGCGGACAGCGGCCTCATGGCGACGAAGAGGACAAAATGGCGACTTGAACTTTGGGAGGGGTAGGCCTTGATAGAGACCGGAGGAACTGTCGAATGGGCTGGGCGAAGCTACGAAACCAAGCTACATCCTATCGAGTTCAGGAATGGGAGGGGAACAAGTTCAAGTGGCAAAAAGCGTCTAACCCACCTCTGACTTAGACATGACGGCGGCAGGGAGAGAGACTTTAGCGATGCTTCCTCAGCGGTGTCCACGGGCAGAAAGGAGTAAGCTAACGAACGTATCTGCCAGCCTACCTTCGGCCTCTCTTTTATCCCGCCCCTTCGCTTTCGGCATTGGTTGACTCCGCCTCCTCCTAGCTGTCATTGGCTACTTGAAATCGCTTCCCCCTACCATTGGCTGGTGTTGCCACACTGCTATTCGACGTCATCCGTTTGGGCGTTCTAAGCAGTCTCCGCCCCTTGGAAGTCATTGGTTTCCGAGTGATGTTATTCTTAACAAGTCTGATTGGCTAGCTGACCAATCCTTCATATTTAAATCTACCTAGGGTTTTTAAATGCGTGTTTAACGTCCACGCCAAAATGTTACATCCATCTCTCTTGGCAAAGCATTATTAATAATATGCATTAGAAAAGTATTTAGTTTGCGACAATTATTTTTTTCCAACGACCACCTGTTGAGCGCATGTGTAGTAAAATGGCGAGTTTGCGCAGGCGCATTAGGAAGTTCCGCCTGCCGCTTGGAACACGTGAAATGGCGGGCAAGAGAGGGTGAACGAACCTACAGCGCTTGCGTGGTGGCGGGAGTTCTGTCCTGTTTTGCGCATGCGCAATGGGCGGAGAAAGTGTCCGATCCCGGGATTGGTTGCGCAGGCGCAGGGAAGGATCCGTTTTGGCGGGCGGTTGGCGTTGCGCAGAAGGCGGCGGCAGCGGTGGCTTGTGGCGCGGCCTCACCATAGAGGAACAGGGCGGACGTTAGCGTGAGTGATCACTTTTGATCCCGGGTAAGTGGCAGACAGTCTTATCTACCCATACGAGGTCTTGAAGCGACTCCATTCGGGCCCGTTATTGTGTGAAATGAATGGACAGCGGGGTGGGGGATAGTGAAGGGGCAACGGTGGGTCGGGCCAGCCAATAGAAGAACAGTGGGCGGGATATTTCGTCCCCGTAGGCTCTTTGGAGCGGTGCCGCCGAAGAATTTGACTGACGTGGGCGCGGGCCAATGAGGTCTGCCCTGCGGTGCCGAGTGATCGGCGCTTGGGCCATCGGAATGCGGGAGGCGGGCTTTTCCTCCCTGAGCAGCGTCTCCCGGAGCCAGTGAGCGCGAAGCGCGCGGTAGGTTGGGCAGGCCGCGGTTCGACTCCAATGGGGAAAGCGGGAGTCGGGCGGTTCAATGGATGGACCAAAGCGGGAGCCAGTAGGCGGACAGCCTGAGGAAAGCGCTCAGGGCGGTCGTCCAATCGGCTCGCCGCAAGAGCGAGGTGTCCGACTTGGGGCCGCGAGGCCGGGGGTTCCGTGGCCGTGATGGCGTGGGAGGGTGGGCGTTTTTGTTTTGTTTATTGTGATCCTTGGCGACTCATCCAGGGATCCCCGAGGCCTCGGTCTCGCGCGCCTCCTGCCTGGGGACGCGTCAGCCTGCAACGGGATGCCTCGAATTGGGCGTTTCTGCCCACCACCCCAAGTTTCGGGGGGGAGCCCCCATCTCTAGGACGGCTGTTGCCGTGTTAGCACGCATGGGATACCCCCCTCTGTGCTGCCGCGGAAAGGCGCCCGAGCGTGTCTCCATCGTCGTCGTCACCACGTGTGCTTCCACGGACAGACAGCTGCGCTTGCAGACCCCTAGGAAAAGTTTTGGAAAGCTGCACACCAAAACATGTCAGTTCTAGGGCCACAGTAGGCTCGACGGAGGCTTGGTCTGCAGTGTTTCAATCTTTGCAGAGATGCTACTTTGTGATTAAAACTGAATTAAAAATGAAGTCTTTTTTTTTTGTCTGTCCCTGGTCGTAATCACGTACTTACCACCCCCCCTTCTCTTATGTTAACTATGTCCGCAATGCTTTCGTTGTCGTCTCTCTCTCCCCCCTCTCTCTCTGTCTCTCAGTCTCTCTGTCTCTGTTTCTCTCTCTCTCTAAGCCATTAAAGATTTTCCAAGCCACTTCTTCTGCTGTTCCTTGAGGATGTCTGACTGGGTAAAAAGGAAGTTGCATTAGGAGGGTGGTACTTAGGGTTTTGGAAGCAGAAGACTCCTCCATCACCAGGATTATTATTCTTCTTGATCTTTTGATTAGAATTCTTTCAAAGTGTATTTTACATGCAGGCTGTCTCCTATTGGTAATGCCCGCTCTGCATACCCCAGGACCTTTTGGAAAAATAAATAAATTTTCATTGCATCTTGGCTGTATCAGAGTCTTGCTGCTTTATTGTTCACTGATTTATGTAGGGTCAAGGGAAATATTAAATACTGTAATGAAATCGACTACATATGAAGTACACTTATTAGAGACCTTTCAGACTGTACAAAAGGGATTATTTTAGTTAAGTGTCTCATGAACAAAGGAGAGATTTCCATGTTACCTGCCACTGGCAACAGGATAAACCTGTATCTTCTACCCGGCTATAAACCTATTTGTAGGTATGCTAGTAATGAAGTTGCCGTGCTTCTAGGAACTAAAGTGATACAGAATAAGGGTATCTGTACTGGATTTATTTAGGTTTGAAAGGTATATGTTGGTCTCCAGCAGGGTTTCTCAACCTCAGCACTATTGGTATTTTGAACCATATAATTCTTTGGGGGGGTTTCCTGTGCATCTGTGCGTTATAAAATGTTTAGCAGCATTCCTAACCTCTACCCGATAGATGCCAGTAGCATCTCATCTCTTCCCACACCCTCATTTGTGACAATTCAAATGTCTCCAGACATTGCTAAGTTTCGAGGGGGAAGAAAGGGGTAAAATCTTCCTCAGTTGAAAACCTTTCATCTGGCCGAGTGCCCTGGCTCACATCTACAATCCCAGCACTTTGGGAGGCAGAGGTAAGAGGATTGCCTGAGCTCAAGGGTTTGAGACCAGCCTGGGCAACTTGGCAAGACCGCATCTCTACAATAAATCAGGAACAATTAGCCGGGTGTGGTGATGCATGCCTGTAGTTCCAGCTATTGGGAAAGCTGAGCAACAGAGAAACTCCGACTCAAGAAAAAAAAAAAAAAAAGCTAGAGAATGGCCAGTGAGGTAGCATGGGCCTGTAGTCCCAGCTACTTGGGAGACTGAGGCAGGAGGACTGCTTGAGCCAAGAAGTCAGGGCTGTGGTGAGCTATGAATGTGCCACACTGCACTCCAGCTTGGGTGACAGGGTTAGACTCACCTCAAAAACAAATAAAATGCTAGACTTTAGTATCTCTTGAAAATTCTTTATTTTGCCAATTGGAAAATAGGTAAAAGTAGAGAAAGATGGGTGAAGTGTTTAGAAAGTGGCCTTGGTAAATGGATCATTAAATCCTAATGTTTATCTCAGATGTCGAATTGATTATTCTGTTGGATAAAAGGAAAATTTGTATTAAGGTTTTTACTACTTCTTACTGTTTTCTTTTTTTTTTTTTTTTTTTTTTTTTTTGAGTTGGAGTCTCACTGTTGCCTGGGCTGGAGTGCAGTGGCTTGCTCATGGCCACTGCAGCCTCAACCTGCTGAGCTCAGGTGATCCACCTCAACCTTCCAAGTAACTGGAACCACAGGCCCATGTGTCACCATGCCCGGCTAATTTTTTGATTTATTGGAGGTGAAGTCTTGCCAAGTTGCCCAGGCTGGTCTCGGACCCCAGGACTCAGCAATCCTCTTGCCTCCACCTCCCAAAGTGCTGGGATTATAGACGTGAGCCACTGCATCAGGCCTTATTTTCTTAAACCAGGTCAGTTTCCACTGAACTGATTTCACAGTTGGTTATAGACCTGAGATTTGGTGGGGGAATGACAACACTGGTTTGAAGAATAGGTAGCCAAATCATCCTTTCTTTTTTTTGAGTTGGAATCTCACTTCATTGCCCAGGCAGGAGTGTAGTGGCACACTCATAGCCACCCCAGCATTCACCTTCTGGGCTCTGGTGATCCTTCTGCCTCAGCCTTCCAAGTAGCTGGCACTACAGACGTGCTTTACCATGCTCGGCCAATTTTTTTTTATTTATTGTAGAGTCAAGGGCTCGCTAAGTTGCCCTGGCTGGTCTTGAACCCGCGCACTCAGGCAATCTACTCACCTTGGCCTCCTAAAGTCCTGGGATTACAGGCTGAGCCACTGAGTCGGGCCCCAAATCATCCTTCTTTATGTTATCCTCTGAGTTGATTCTCTCTCCAGTCCCAGCTACTTGTACAGATGGTCCCTACTTTGTGATGGTTAGACTTAGGATTTTTCAGCTTTACAGTTGTGCAAAAGCAGTTTGCATTCAGTAGAATGTGTAGTTCAAGAACCCATACAGCCATTCTGTTTTTCGCTTCTAGTTACTGTATTCAATACATTACATGAGATATTCAACACTTTGTTATAAAATAAGCTTTGCGTTAGATAGTTTTGCCCAACTGTAGGCTAGTGTGTTCTGAGCACATTTAAGGCAGGTTAGGCTAAGCTGTGATGATTGGAAGTTTAGGTGTATTAAATGCATTTTTGATTTATAATATTTTCAACTTAGCATAGGTGGTTTATCGGGACATAACCCCATAATTCAAGGAGCATGTGTGTAAACAGATTAATTAGTGACCTCTTTTTTGGTGTTCCACTGATGTATTTTACTTTGAAAGATTATAGGACCTGAACTTGAGACTTTCTTTTTTTTTTGAGTTGGAGTCTCACTCTGTTGCCCAGACTGGAGTGCAGTGGCCGCTCCTGGTCACCGCAGCTTCGACCCGCTGGGCTCCGGTGATACTTCTGCCTCAGCCTTCCAAGTAGCTGGAACTACAGGCGTGCGCTACCACGCCCGGCTTATTTTTTGATTTATTGTAGAGATGAGGTCTCACTGCCCAGGCGGGTCTTGAATCCGCGGGCTCAGGCAATCCACTCACCTCAGCCTCCCAAAGGCACGGGATTACAGGTTGAGCCACCGAGCTCAGCTAGAGACTTTCTAGTTTACTGTGGTATGCATGTAAAAGTTGCTTGTTTTATTGTGAGGTTTCTTCCAATGTGATAGTTAATAGTTATGTTGAACTTTTCTCTTTGGTAGGAAAATGTTTTCTTTTTTTAAGTTGGCATCTCATTCTGTCTCCCAGGTTGGAGTACAGTGGCACGATCATGGTTCACCACAGCCTCAATCTCCTGGGCTTAAGTGATCCTCCTGCGTCAACCTCCTGAGTAGCTGGGACTGCAGGGATGCAACACCATGCCTGACTAATTTTTTGGTTTTTATCTGTGTGGAGACGAAGTCTCACTAAGTTGCCTAGGACTGGTCTTGAATTTCTGGGCTCAAGCAATCCTCCCACCTTGGCTACCCAAAGTGCTAGGATTATAGGAATGAGCCACTGTGCTGGCCTCTGGTAGGGAAATTTTAGTGGGTAATTTTTCATTGAAATTCTGAGACTATCACATTGGACATTGTAAATTTAGATTTATTTTTTGCCTTTGGAGAACCTGGTTGCTTGTTAACTTATACTACTCTTAATAATACAAAGTGCCAGGTGTGGTGGCTTATGCCCGAAATCCCAGCATTTTGGGAGGTGGAGGTGAGAGGATTGTCTGAGCCCACGGGTTCGAGACCAGCCTGGGCAACTTGGTGAGACCTCATCTCTACAGTAAATAAAAAAAAAAAATTAGCCAGTCATGGTGGTGCATGCCGGTGGTTCCAGCTGCTTGGAAGACTGAGGCAGAAGGATCGCCTGAGTCCAGTGGGCTGAGGCTGTTGTGGCCACGAGCGTGCTATTGCACTCCAGCCTGGGTAACAGAGTGAGACTCCAACTAAAATAAATAATAATGCAAAGGGTTGGGCCTCTGTTTGAAAAGTTATACTACTTGTGCTGAGACCTTAAAGACATACCATTGCAACCAGATCTAAAAAGGAAAATAACATGTCTTCACTGGTCTGTCTAAAAAGTAGAAAACTGCTATCTGGGTAGTAGGTGAGCAGGTTGATAGTTGGAGAAAGAAAGAACATACATCTGAAGTAATTGGATTTTTATATGGCTAGGAAAGTTTTAGAGATTCTCAGAGCCCTTAACAGTACTGTAGAAAAGAGTGAAAGGGGGCTAATGAGTCTTTACTTCTGTTAAGGTATCTTATGTAACTGCATAACATAATTTTCATATCTTATTGGCATAGCCCATTTAAAAGCATTTCTGGCCTCTATTTTATCTTTTACTTGGTTTGTTTTTTTATTTCCATTTACCTTACATGAAATTGGGCCTAAAGCTATGTTATGGATATTGATTTAGAAAGTAATAAATTACAGCGCTAGAGACCAATTGACTCAGCCAGTATGGCTATTCATACATCCATTATTCATGAACTTGGACTATGGACAATAATCTTTTTCTCCCAATGTAAACTTTTCTTTTTCTTCCTTGCTTATAGAAGATGATTTTAACTGATCGTTGTATTAATAGGAAGGAGTCCAGGTCATCCTGAGAAGAGTTGCTTGTGCAGAGTCCAAGATGCAGATTTGTTGGATTTCTGTAAGCCATTCGAAGCCGCATATTCATTTCTGATGACAGCTTTACACTTATGCTGAAGAACACCCACAGTGACAACTGCTGCCTGTGTTTAGTCTGTCCAGGAGCTCTACCAACTAACATGTTTGTGGAAAAACCTACACTGTTCTTGTTAGCAGCTATGTAAATATTAGACCTTTCTGAGTTTGTCTTCTCAGGTCTGCCAGTTTATTTTTGGGCAAATAGTATCCTGTGGTTGCCTCATTTTACCCTTTGAAATGAGAGATTAAAGGTGTTACAGGCATTCTTTGGGTTACTTGAAGCACTTTTTTTTTTTTTTTTTTTTTTTTAGCTAGGGTTTTTACTCTTGTCTCCCAGGTTGGAAGGCAATGGCACAATCACAACTCACCACAGTCTTAAGCTCCAGGTGTGAAGCTATCCTTCCGCCTAAGCCTTTTGAGTAGCTGGGAATATAGGCACCCACCACCATGACTGGCTAATTTTTCTATTTTTTGTAGAGACAGGGTCTCACTTTGTTGACCAGACTAGTCTCAAATTCCTGGACTCAAGCCATCCTCCTGCCTCTGCCTACCAAAGTGCTGGGATTAACAGGTGTGAGCCACTGTGCCCAGCCCTGAAGGACAAATCTTTTTTGATTAGTAACTGGTTTTTTAATATATATCCAGTTTATGATTTTAAGTTCCATGTGTATTAGTTTCCTGTGACTGCTATAACAATTACCACAGACTTGGTAGATTAAAACAAGAGGAATTTTTTTTTTTTTTTGAGTTGGAGTCTCCGTTGCCCGGGCTGGAGTGCGGTGGCACGCTCATGGCCACCCTAGTGTCAACCTGCTGGGCTCTGGCGATCCTTCCGAGTAGCCGGAACCATAGGTATGCGCTACCACACCTGGCTAATGTTTTATTTTATTGTTGAATGAGGTCTGGCCAATTTGCCCGGATTGGTGTTGAACCTGCCTGCTCAGGCACTCCACTCGTCTTGGCCTCTCAAAGTGCTGGGATTACAGAGCCTCACCAAACGAGGAATTTATTCTCACAATTCTGGAGGCCAGAAGTCGGCAGTCAAGGTGTTGCATCCTCTCTGGAAGCTCCAGGGGAAATTATGTCCCTTGCCTCTTCAAGCTTCTGATGGTGGTCAGTATTCCTTTGCTTATGGCCTCATCTCTCTCTGCTCTGTTTCCACATTGTTTTATTTGAGTGTGTTTCAACTCCCTCTGCCTCACTCTCATAAGGATACAGGTGATTGCACTTAAGGCCCACTTGGATAAACTGGGATAAATTTCTCATGTCTTTTAATCACATCTTTTGCTATTATGCTAATATTCACAAGTTCAAGGGATTAGCATGTGAATCTCTTTATTGGGGGAGGGGTAAACACCACTTGACCACTATACCCTAACCCTTACCCAAATAGAGTTGACCTAATTTAAAAAACAAAACATTTTTAAAAATTAAAGACAGGTTGGGTATAGTGGCTAACACCTGTAATCCCAGCACTTTGGGAGGTCTAGGCAGGAGGATCACTTGAACCCAGGAGTTCAAAACTGGCCTCTACAAAAGATTGTGCCAACCTGGGTGACACAGTGAGACCCCCCCCCACTCCAAAATAAAACTGGGCACAGTAGTTGACACCTGTAATCCCTGTACTTCGGGAGGTGGAGGTGAGAGGATTGCCTGAGCCCACGGGTTGAGATTCTCACTCAAAAAAACAAAAGGCAGATGAAAAATAAAAGACTATGAAATCTGGGTTCTTGTCCCACTTCTGTCGTTAACTAGTGGTATGACTGTGGGTGAGCCATCTGCCCTCTTTGCGCCTTAGTTTCTTCATCTGATGTGGAACAAGTTGCATAAGTGATAGCTAACAGCATTCTAGACCTATAACTCCAAAGTCATCTTGGAATTTGTTTTTTAAGTCTATTTATTTTTGAGTTAGGATTTCACTCTGTTGCCTAGGCTGCAGGGCAGTGGCACAATCATGGCTCACTGCAGCTTCAACTCCTGGACTCAGGAGGTCCTTCCACTTCAGCCTCTTGAATAGCTGGGATTGCAGGTGTGCCCCACTATGCCCAGCTAATTTTTTAATTTTTGTAGAGATATGATCTTATTGTCCAGGCTGCTCTTGAACTCCTGGACCCAAGCAGTCCTCCCGCACTGACCTCCCACAGTGCTGGGATTAAAGGCATGAGCCCCTGTGTCTAGCTCAATTATTTTAAATTAAAATAAAGCATCCCAGATTTTAACATTTTGAACCTGTATAGTCCTGTGTTCTTCCCTAGGACCTGAGGAACAGGAGACTGAGTTGTTGGGTCACTGTCAGCTCCTTGAACTATTAGCATAGGATGTACTCGTTGATTTGTTGAAAGGTTTTCTATGAAGGATGTAGTAATGGACAAACTGGGCCATTTTCACTCATTCTAGTGAGACTGTGGATACTGTAGTTGGGTTTTCTTTCCAGTAATAGTAGTTCATAAAAATTAAATATTGACAGGTTTTCTCTACCAAAAACTAGGTCATGGACAGAGTAAAAATTTTCATATGCAATCTTAATCTTCAGACTCTTAATCTTCAGACTTAGTGTGTATCTGTTCCATCACACTTTACTGCCACTAGGACACTAGAAGGCATGAGCTGGAGATGGTGTACTTGAAAGGACTGCTTCAAGATCAAGTTTTATAACACACTTGTTATTTATTTCTTCTGTGGAGAGGAGGAACCAAATTGAATTCAAGTATTTCTCTGATTGTAATCTATGTTTCTTAGAATAAAGCAAGTTGATATCTGAGCCAGCGGGCATAATTATGTCGGAATAAAATGCCCTGTGCTAAAGAGGTCAACTAACAGACTGGGAAATCTTAAGTTTGGTTTCTGAGGCAAATCCATGAACTCTGTGTGCCTTGTTTCTCATCCCTAAATCAGTACGACTCACCTCACAGGGAGTTGTGGAGGGTAATATACTGCTAATTTGTTCAATATTTCACAACAGTAAATTATGTCTAAAGATCTGATAAAACATAGGCAAATCTCATTTATATGAGTAGTTGGAGACAAGCATAGATAAAGTTTACAGATAATAAAGAAAATTCATTAAAGTTTTTTTACTTCCTCTGTTATCAAACATTTTGCCTTCTGTTTCCTATATATTTTTCAAAGTATTTTCCTATTATTTTTCCATAATAGACCTATGAGGTAGGTAGGACAAATAAGGAATATCAGGTTATGTAATAAAGGAGTCAGTTCATCAAGAGGACATAATCCTAAATGTTTTTATAGCTAATAATAAATCTTCAAGATACACAAAGAAAAAAATAAATGAAATAACAGACACCTGTAACTATATTTGGAGATTTCAGTACTTCTCAGTAATTGATACAAACAGACAGGAAATAGAAGACTTGAACAAGGCCATTGCCTTGCTAGACTCTGATGAGGCCATGTGCTCTTTGAGCTGTGGCTAGCGCCATGCTTTCTGTCTTTGACCCCCTCCCCCATCTTGGGGAGATGAGTCTACTCTCTCTCTGTTTCTCATTTACTTTTAAATAAACTATATTTTCTTTAAAAAAGAAGAAAACTTGAGCAAAACCATCAACTAACATGATATAATTGACATTTATTTTTTATTTTATTTTATTTTATTTTTTTTTGAGTTGGAGTCTCACTCTGTCACCCAGACTGGAGTGCAGTGGCCGCTCCCGGCCACCACAGCCTCGACCTGCTGTGCTCCGGTGATTCTTCCGCCTCAGCCTTCCAAGTAGCCGGAATTACAGGCATGCGCTACCATGCCCAGCTGATTTTTTGATTTA
>NW_007248752.1:109885-115063 GCF_000164805.1 Carlito syrichta
GGAGGCAGAGGCAAGAAGATTGCCTGAGCTCAGGGGTTCGAGACCAGCCTGGGCAACTTGGTGAGACCTCGTCTCTACAGTAAATAAAAAAATAAGCTGGTTATGGTAGCACGTACCTGTAGTTCCATCCAGCTATTTGGAAGGCTGAAGTGGAAAGATTGCCTGAGCCCAGTAGGCAGAGGCTGCAGTGGCTGTGAGCATGCCACTGCACTCTAGCCTGGGCGACAGAGTGAGACTCCAACTCAACAATAGTAATAATAAAAAAATAAAATCAGCAACAGAAATATACATCTAGAAAAATCTTCAAATACTTGGAAACTAACACACCGCACTTAGAAGAACCCACCTATTAAAGAGGAAATTAAAGAAAATTAGAAAATATTCTGAACTGAATGAAAATGAGAACATGACACAACATTGCTTAGAGGGAGATGCAGTTAAGCAGTGGTTAGAAATTAAGCACTTTGCCTACAACACAGATCCAAACTCAGTAATCAGACTATATTAGTTTCCACCTAAGAACCTAGAAAAAGAAGAGCAAATTAAATCCAGAGTAGGCGGAAGTAAGGAAATAGTAAAGGTAAAAGCAAATAATGGAATATAAAATAATACAGAAGCTGGGCTCAGTGGCTCAGCCTGTAATCCCGCGCCTTTGGGAGGCTGAGGTGAGTGGATTGCCTGAGCCCACGAGTTCGAGACCCACCTGGGCAGCAAGACCTTATCTCTACAGTAAATAAAAAAAATCAGCCGGGCGTGGTAGCGCATGCCTGTAATTCTGGCTACTCGGAAGGCTGAGGCGGAAGGATCACCGGAGCCCAGCAGGTCGAGGCTGAGGTGTCCGGGAGCGGCCACTGCACTCCAGTCTGGGCGACAGAGTGAGACTCCAACTCAAAAAAAAAAAACCAATACAGAAAATCAGTGAAAATGAATCTTTAAGAAGATAATAAGATTGATAAGTAAGGAAAAATGAAGACACATCAATATTAAAAAATAAGATTTAGCCGGGCTCGGTGGCTCAGCCTGTAATCCCGCGCCTTTGGGAGGCTGAGGTGAGTGGTTTGCCTGAGCCCGCGAGTTCGAGACCCGCCTGGGCAGCGAGACCTCATCTCTACATTAAATAAAAAAATCAGCCGGGGTGGTAGTGCATGCCTGTAATTCTGGCTACTCGGAAGGCTGAGGCGGAAGGATCGCCAGAGCCCAGCAGGCGTGGCTGCGGTGACCGGGAGCGGCCACTGCACTCCAGTCTGGGCGACAGAGTGAGACTCCACTCAAATAAAAATAAAAAATAAAATAAGATTTGAGCTGGGCTCGGTGGCTCAGCCTGTAATCCCGCGCTTTGGGAGGCTGCGGTGAGTGGATTGCCTGAACCCGTGGGTTCAAGACCCGCCTGGGCAGCGAGACCTCATCTCTACAATAAATCAAAAAATCAGCCGGGCGTGGTAGCGCATGCCTGTAATTCCGGCCACTTGGAAGGCTGAGGCGGAAGGATCGCCGGAGCCCAGCAGGCGAGGCTGCGGTGGCCGGGAGCGGCCACTGCACTCTAGTCTGGGCAACCGAGTGAGACTCCAACTCACAAATTAAAAAAAAATAAAAATAAGATTTGGGTCCTAGGGGCTGAAAAAGGAAATAAGGGAAGGACTATCAATACCAGTCATACAGATCTGAAAAAAGTAATAAATATTTGAAAAACTATGCCATTACATTCAGTGTCTTAGATGAAATGAGTCACTTCTTGAGACAAACTACCAAAGCTCTCTTAATAAATACAGAACTGAGCCATGCATAGTGGCTCACACCTGTAATCCCAGCACTTTGGGAGACAGAGGCGAGAGAATTGCTTGAACCCAGGGGTTCGAGACCAGCCTGGGCAACTTGGCGAGACCTCGTCTCTAAAAAATCAAAAAAAGTAGCCAGGCATGGTGGCATACACCTGTAGTTTCAACTACTTAGAAGGCATAGGCAGAAGGATCGCCTGAGCCTAGCAGGTCGGGACGGCAGTAGCCATGAGTGTGCCACTGCACTCCAGCCTGGTTGTTAGAGTGAAACTGAATCAAAAAAAAAAAATACAGAACCCTGACCAGACATAGTGGCTCATGTCTGTAATGCCAGCACTTTGGGAGATCGAGGCTGGAGGATTAGTTAAGTTCAGGATTTTGAGACCAGGCTAGGCAACATAGTGAGACTGTCTCTACAAAAAAATTGAAAAATAAGCTAGGTGTGGTGGCATGAACCTGTAGTCCCATATACTTGGGAGCCTGAAGTGGAAGGATCACCTGAGCCCAGGATGTAAATACCCTCACCATCCCTGTATTTATTTAGGAAAAAGAATTTGTAGTTAAAAATCATCCTACAGGCAGGGCGCGATAGCACTTTGAAAGACTGAGGAAGGAGGATTTCTTGAGGCTAGGGGTTTAAGACCAGTCTGGACAATACAGGAAGACCCTCTCCACCCAAAAAAAAAAAAAAAAAGGGTGTGATCCACACACCTGTAGTTCCAGCTACTTTGGAGATTGAGGTGGGAGGATTGCTTAAGCCCAGGAGTTCAAGGTTGCAGTGAGTTATCACACTGCCGCACTCCAGCCTGGGCGACAACAAGACCCTGTCTCAAATACTATAATAATAATAAAAAGGAAAACTCGAGGCCCAGCTGACTCCACTGGAGAATTTTACCAAACCTTTTGGGAAGAAATAATATTAGTTCTACACAAACTCTTGCCGAAAATAGAAGATGCAGGAACACTTAGCAACTTTAACTTCATCCACTTTGAGACACTTAACTTCTATTTGCTCTATATTTTTCAAAGTGTTTTCTTGTTTTTCCTATAGCAAACGTGTGTGGAAAGTAAGGCAAATAACTAACACCCTTAAAGTTCATTGAACTTAACCAATTTGGCCTTCTAGTGGTGTAGTTGGGTTTGAACCCACATCTACTTATTCCAAGTCCCGATCTTTCCCCTGTTAATAAGTTGCCCTTTTAAGTACCTTCTTTTTTTTTTTTTGAGTGGGAGTCTCACTCTGTCGCCCAGACTGGAGTGCAGTGGCATGCTCCCAGCCACTGCAGACTCGACCTGCTGCAATCCTTCCGGCAATCCTTCTGCCTCAGCCTTACAAGTAGCTGGAACTACAGGCGTGCGCTACCATGCCCGGCTAATTTTTTGATTTATTGCAGAGATGTGGTCTCGCCAAGTTGCCCAGGCGGGTCTCGAACCCACGGGCTCAGGCAATCCACTCACCTCAGCCTCCCAAAGCATGGGATTACAGGCTGAGCCACTGAGCCCAGCTTCAAGTACCTTTTATAACAGCCTTTGGAGAAGGTGCTAACAAGTGCTGACTTAACCAAGGAGAAACTCAACAAATCCTCAGCCCTCACATTGAAAAGTGGAGTAGACACTATGTCCATGCAATACTTGACACTTATTAGACCTGCATTAAATATCCCATAAGCAAACAATTTTAGAAAAGGGATCAGAATGACATTAATCATTCCCTTGGCACAGGGTTTGAATTGGGAATGTAGTTGGAAACGACAGAAAGGGAGTCAGAATCTTACTTGGCTTAAGTAACATATCAAAACACTGTTGAAGAAGTGGGTGGTCTGAGATTCGCTATCCCTTTAGCCATTTATCTGATGGTGGCCTTTCTTTGTACTTAACTATCAATATATCTGCAGTGTACAGCACACTTTTATGATATTGTAGCATAGTAACTCACACTTAAATGTCAATAGAGACACTTGCAAAGACCTGCAAGGTTCAATAACTTCTGGTGTGGGTTTGTTTCTTCTGTCATCACCCATTATGTATTTTTTTACAGCTTTTAAATTGCTACAGAGAGAAATTGGTCAGGATCATAATAGATGGCCTAGGAGCTGCCAAGTATACGCCAGTATGGGATGGAAAAAGTTCAATACTAGCTTGATTTTATTTATCTAAATTGTGGACTATAACTTCAAATATAATTCATGTTGCAAATATACCAAGGCGATAGCAAAGCACAAAATTATGCCATGTATTGAAGGAATGCTCTCTTTTGCTCCCTGAAGTTTTACAACCTGAGATTTCTGATTCTAATTATATAAAAATTTCTTTTGTGCCAGCATGTATTAATCAGATTTTAGTATATTGATTTTTTTTTTTTTTGAGTCATAGTCTCATTCTTTGCCCAGACTGGAGTGCCATGGAATAGATCATGGCTTACCACAGCCTTGACCTCCTGGGCTTAGGCGATCCTTCCACCTCTGTTTTCTGTAGCTGGGACTACAAGTGCTCACCACCGGGCCTGGGAAATTTTTTGAGTTTTTGTAGAGAGGAGGTCTCTCTATGTTGCCTAGGCTATAATCCCAGCACTCTGGGAGGCTGAAACGGGAAAATTGCTTCAGCCCAGGAGTTAGAGACCAGCTTAGGCAACATAGTGAGATCTCATCTCTACAAAAAAACGCAGAAATTAGCTGGGTATGGTGGTTCATACCTGTAGTCCCAGGTACTCAGTAGGCTGAGGTGGAAGGATCGTCTGAGCCCAGGTCAGGCTGCAGTGAGCCATGGACATGCCACTGCACTCCAGCCTGGGCAACAGAATGAGACTCTGACTCAAAAAAAAAAAAAGGATATTTTATTATTTTAGCTTATAGTTATGCAAATTAGTTATGTCTTTAAACTAGAAGTATGAGAGGATTTAACACAGGCTTTTTCTTAGCATAGATGATTTCTTGAAATGACCTGAAGTGGTCTTTGTAACTCTTAAGTTGCTAATGCCTAAAATTTGCAAACTGGATGATGCCAGGGTAAAGCCTGAGTCTTTTTTTTTTTTTTTTTTTTTAGAAGTCTCACTCTGTTGCTCAGGCTGGAGTACAGTGGCAAGCTCATGGCCACCACAGCCTCGACCTGCTGGGCTCAGGTCATCCTTCCGCCTCAGCCTCCAGGTAGCTGGAACTACAAGCACGAGCCACCATGCCTGGCTAATTTTTTGATTTACTGTAGAGATGAAGTCTCACCAAGTTGCCCGGGCTGGTCTCGAATCCCTTGACTCAGGCAATCCTCTTGCCTCTGCCTTCCAAAGTGCTGGGATTATAGGCGTAAGCCATTGCACCTGGCAAAATCTGAGTCTTAATATTATGACTGAGCTGGGCTCGGTGGCTCAGCCTGTAATCCCGTGCCTTTGGGAGGCTGAGGTGAGTGGATT
>NW_007248752.1:115150-148102 GCF_000164805.1 Carlito syrichta
AGTTTGGGAGACAGAGTGAGATTCCAACTCAAAAAAAAAAAAAAAAAAAAAAAATATATATATATATATATACTATGGCTGATGTTTGGGAAAATGTATGTATGTATATAAATTTAAGATTCCGCTGGGCGCAGTGGCTCATGCCTGTAATCCCAGTACTTTGGGAGGTCAAGGCAGGAGGATTGCTTGAGCCCAGGAGTTTGAGACCCCAGCCAAACATAGAGAGACCTCATCTCTACAATAACACACAAACAAAAATTAGACAGGCATAGTGGCATGTGCCTGTAGCCCCACCTACTCGGGAGGCTGAGGTAGAAGGATCTTCTGAGCCCAGGAGGTCAAGGCTGCATGCAGTAGGCTGTGATGGTGCCACTGCACTTCAGCCTGGGCAACAGAGACTTCAACTCAAAAAAAAAAAAAAATCTAGGATTCATGGTAATCTACTCAAATGTTACTGTTACCTATTTTTCTTAAGATTTATATATGATGAAATAGCCAGGTTCTTTGTGAACGGTGACGATGTCTACAAGTTGATGTTTCATCACATTGAATTAAGAGAGGAGTGGGGTGTGAGATTAACACCCACCTGAGAGTGTGATGCCTTGAGATGAGTTCAGCACATTCCAAGAGTGGAGCTGTTGGAAAGTACCATCTGGTAGACATTTTCCTATAGTGGTGCCAAGTTCTACTTTCTCATAAATCTTGGAACAACTGGATATTTAACCTCTTGTCCAGTGGTGGATTTAGGTGTGCCCTAATTTAAAACTAAAGAAAACTGGTCGCGCGCGGTGGCCCACGCCTGTAATCCCAGCGCTTTGGTAGGGGGAGGTGAGAGGATTGCTTGAGCCTAGGGGTTTGAGGCCAGTCTGGGAAACTTGGCGAGACTTCGTCTCTACAATAAATCAAAAAATTAGCCGAGTGTGATGGTGCACGCCGGTGGTTCTAGCTGTTGGAAGGCTGAGGCAGGAGGATCACCTGAGCTCAGCAGGTTGAGGCTGTGGTGGCCATAAGTAAGCATGCACTCCAGCCTGGGCGACAGAGTGAGACTCCTACTCAGAAAGAAAAAGAAAAAAAGAATACTGACACATGAGAAAAGAAATTAAATAAAATTTAATAAGAGGTAAAAGATAAATCCCATATAAAATTATGAGATATCAAAAATGTGTGTTGCTGCTAAATATACCAGTTTACCAGACTGATAACTTCAAGCAGTTCTGAGAATTAAGTCTTGTTCACATTAATTTACAATATAATGATGGTCAGAGCTTAGGGGATGTACAGCCAAGTGGAATTATAGGGCAAAGCCTCTATCTCTACTTATAAGGTATAAGTATCTATCGAAAAGAACAAAAGGGGCCAGGCGCAGTGGTTCACACCTGTAAGTCCAGCACTTTGGGAGGCAAAGGCGGGTGAATTACTTGAGCTCAGGAGTTCAAGACTAGGCTGGGTAACAGAGAGACCTCGTCTCTACAAAAAAATCAAAATATTATCCAGGTGTCGTGGTGCACACCTGTAGTCCCTACTCAGGATGCTGAGGCAGAAGTATCGCCTGACCCAGGAGGTTGTGAGTGCAGTGAACCATGATCCATGCTACTATACTTCAGCCTAGGTGACAGAATGAGACCCCATCTCAAAAAAAAAAAAAAAAGACCTTTGCTCAATGTAGCAGGAGGCTTGGATAATCAACAACAGGATACTTTGCTCCAGAATAGCTCTTTGGCTGCCTGAAGCAGTGCCTTGGCCTGATTTTTAAAGGATCATGAACTGGAGCTGCTGGCCAATGGAGAATGTTTCCTCTCCACACTCCCTTCTATTAATAAAGTTTGTATTGTCTATATGTGGCTTGTTAATGATAGGGGTGTTAACAACCACAGTTAATCTTCCTTCTCAACTCTTTCCTAATCCAGTCTCTTAAATAGACATATAAAAAGCTTTTAACTCCTCTTGAATTGGGTGCTCATGGGCTTTTGGTGGAGGTGGAGTGATAGTTATCAGCCCATTTAACAAAACCCAAGACAGCCAGGACAGCTGTAATGTGCATCTCTATGCTGTGTTTTTGTTAAAAAGCCACATGGCTAATACTTTGGAAATCATAAATCCACTGCAAGAAAACATCTTTATGGAGGGTATTTTAGTTTTATGTGGTTCGTGTGACATACCTGGGACCATCAGTACTTCAAGGTCCATAAAGAGCAAAGAACACGGAGCAGATTAAAATGGTTCTGTAAATGTGGTTTGTTTTCATCTGCTTTATTTGCTGCAATACTGCTATGTAGAGAATGCCTTGAAGACAGTGCTGTTGCTGACAGTTTAATCTTCACCTAAGCCACTGTCTTTCCCCAAGGGCCTTAGGAAAGAAATGGGAATTTCACAAGTCTGGGCCAAGTGCAGCCACTCATCATTGGCATATTTAATTAATTCATGTGATAGGGAACTTTGCCATGGCCCTCTCTCTTCCCTGCTCCTTAACCCTGGCTTACTTTCTGAAGAATTTTGTCTACTTAGTGGGCTTACAGAATTTACACTGAAACTCTAAAAGGAAGAGAGAGCTTATTGATTATGCATCTTGATGTTGGGTCTGATCACTACCTCCAAATTATTCAATGAGTAGTTCAGTGAGGCAGCTTCTCAGTTGGTTTTCATTCTTTTTAAGCAATAAGAAAGGTTAGAGAAAGACCTAGACTTATGTTATATAAGCTTTTGCTTATAAGTGGTGATGTACATAAAATGTGTACACCAGGATCTAAGAAACGCTACCAGGTTAGCTGGCATTAGTGACTGGGCTGGGCACAATGACTCACACTTATCACAGCACTCTGGGAGGCCAAGGTTAGAGGATTGCTTGAGCCCAGAAGTTCGAGACCAGCCTGGGCAACATAGTGAGACTTTGTTTCTCCAAAAAAATTTTTAAAAATTGCCAGGCATGACAGCACACCCCTGGAGGCCGAGGTGAAACGATTGCCTGAGCTCTGGAGGTCGAGCCTGAGATGAGCCATGACTGTGCCACTACCCTCCAACCAACCAGGACGACAGAGTGAGACTCCAGCTCAAAAAACAAAACAAAACAAATGGAAAACAGTGACTGGAGGGCCTCAAGCAGAGCTTGAACTAGACAGAGCAGATGCCAGGGACCCTGTGTGCATGGCTCCGGGGCTGAAGGGTTAATGTCAGGAGCTAACTGTTACTTCTGTTGCTCTCTGTCACCCCAGTTTTTTTATAGTGCCCTCTGTAATTGTTATCTCCTGCTTCTTCCCCCACCCCCTTTTGGGGGAAGAATCTTGTGTTAAATGAGTCCCCTGTTAGCAGCTTGGAATGTAGGTCTTCACTGCCTGACAGCAATGTTCTTTGATGTTTTTCCCAGGCCGTCTTCTCACCAGGTCCCTGGTTTAGGTGTTTTCCTAGCATTCAGAGGCCTATATGGCGGATTTGCTCTGTTGACATAAAGGGTTGTTGGGATCTGCTTTTCTCCTGTCATTTTGGGCTTTAGTCCCTGTACTCTATCTATAGTTATTGATACCTTTGCCAGATAATTCTGATCTATATTCAAGAGGGGGCTGAGAGCTGCTACACCAAAAAGACTCTAGAAACTTGAGAGGTGGCTGACCCCTTCACATGGAGATTTCCACAGGATAAGGTTGCGCTCAGAGCTCATCCTCTCTTCCTCTGTCATGGTATCAGGATTCTACCTAATCACTCTATCATTCTGCCAGCCATGCCTCATTTCTCATACTGGGACACTCCCTCCTCCCAATCTTGGCGTGAACCAGCAGTCTTGATGGTTTATCTGGTCCAGGCTCTAGCCCTTAAATTGTTCGTCTGGCTTTGTGTTTCATTTGACCCTAATACACTGGGTCACACTGTCTAAAAGAGAATTATGTCCCCTCCGATGTCTGAGTGCATTTCTCATTTCTCACTGCTGCTCCTGAGCAGATCTGTAACTTCAAGGTTAAGATAAGACACATTCCATCAGAACTATGTCGTCATCCTTGCCAGCTTCTGATCTGTGACTGTCCAGGAGATTTACAAGACAATTGCATGCCATTCTTTAAAGAATATTATGGTTGGACTCTGACTCCTGGCATCAGGCCCAATTCGATTTGTCAGCTGTTACAAAACCCATTTCCCAAAGAGGAAAGGACTTCAGCCCATGTGGCCTTTAGGCAGTTCTTAAGGTTGGGAAGGAGGGAATTGATGTGACTTTTTATTTACTGATGTTTTAAGGGGAAAGGTGGACACCAGAATATTTTTGTCTCTTCATTCAATTCACATTTCTTTTTCTGAAAGGGCTCACCAAAATATTAGTGTTGCTGTCGTTCTTTCCTCTTTATCCCTTCACAGGATTATTATTAGTCTTTTCTTTTAAGAGACAGAATTTCACTCTGTCACCCAAGCTGGTGTGATCACAGCTCCCCGTAACCTTGAACTCCTGGGCTCAAGTGATCCTGTCACCTCAGCCTCCCAAGGAGCTAGAACTATAGGTGTGTGCCACTATGCCCAGCAATTTTTTTTTTCTTTTTGGTAGAGACAAGGTATCCCTATTGTTGTCAGGCTGGTCTGGTTCTGGCCTCAAGTTATCCTCCTACCTCAGCCTCCCAAAGCTCTGGGATTACAGATGTGAGCCACTGTAACCAACCAGTCTTTTCATTCTTGCTTTGTCAATGTTTTTCTTAGTTTGTGTTTGTTTTTTGAGTAGGAGTCTCACTCTGTCGTTCAAGGCTGGAGTACAGTGGCACGCTCACAGCCACTGCAGCCTCAACCTGCTGGGCTCAGACGATCCTTCCTCCTCAGCCTTCCAAGTAGCTGGAACCACAGGTGCATGCCACCATGCTCCATTAATTTTGATTTACTGTAGTCGCAAATGAGGTCTTGGCAAGTTGCCCAGGCTGGTTTCAAACCCCTGAACTCGCCTTTACCTCCCAAAGTGCTGAGATTACATGCATGAGCCACTGTGCCTGACTTTTTTCTGAGTTTTAAGGAATAAGTTTTTTTTTTTTTTTTGAGTTGTCTCACCCCGTCACCCAGGCTGGAGTGCAGTGGCACACTCAAGGCCGCCCCAGCGTTGACCTGCTGGGCTCAGGTGATCCTTCCACCTCAGCCTTCCAAGTAGCCAGAACTACAAGTGTGTGCTACCACACCCGGCTAATTTTTTTGATTTATTGTAGGGGTGATGTCTTGCCCATTTGCCCAGGCTGTTCTCCAACCATAGGCTCAGGCAATCCTTTCACCTCAGCCTCCCAAAGTGCTAGGGTTACAGGCTTGAGCTACCACGCCCGGTCAGGAATAAGTATTTTATCTCTCAGAGAGAACATGCCTATCCTGTTCTCTGAAGGCTTTTTAGTTTTCCACCACCTGGATATCAGATCACTGGTTCTCCCTTTCCTGCTATCTGCTAACATGTTGAGCGGCAGGAGTTACTACATGTGATATGGTTTACTGACTGAGGAATGTAGAAGGTCACATATATCTTTCCTCAGTTGTATTCAGGCCTGACGTATTTTTACAGAAGGTTCTTTGGGGGGCTCAGTAGCTCTTTGGTTTCAGCATAAACTCACTCTTTCCCTAGGAGATAGACAGTGGGGATTTATTTGGCCTGTTTTTATGATGCCAGGGTGAGATCTAAAATTTATTTACTCAAGATTATACATGGCAAGTTAATTACAAAATCAGTATACTGTTTAAATGTCTTTGGCATTGTTTTCTTTTTTTTTTTTTTGAGTTGGAGTCTCACTCTGTCACCCAGACTGGAGTGCAGTGGCCGCTCCCGGCCACCGCAACCTCGACCTGCTGGGCTCCGGCAATCCTCCCGCCTCAGCCTCCCAAGGCGCAGGATTACAGGCTGAGCCACCGAGCCCAGCTTGGCATTGTTTTCATATCCCTTAATTATGAAAAGTTTAAAACAAAACAAAACAAAAAGAGTAGGTATGGTGACTCACGCCTGTAATCCCAGCACTTTGGGAGGTGGAGGTGAGAGAATTGCCTGAGTCCAAGAGACCAGCCTGGGCAACTTGGCGAGACCTCCTTTCTACAATAAATAAATAAATAAGCTGGGCATAGTGGCATGCGCCTGTAGTTCCAGTCACTTGGAAGGCTAAGTTGGAAGGATCACCTGAGCCCAGCAGGTTGAGGCTGCGATGACCGTGAGAGTGCCCAGCCTGGGTGACAGAGTGAGACTCCTACTAAAAAAAAAAAAGGAAAAGATAGTTTTTACTCAGAGGTTTCCTGGCGAATCAAACTTGAGAAAATCTGCTGTAAATTAAAAATGTCTGCTTTGCTCTTATATCCTATTGTTTCTCTATTTGGCAGCCAAAATACTCACCATTCTCTGCTTTTTTTCCCATTGGGTTCTTTGCTTTTTGCTTTTTTGAGTAGGAGTCTCACTCTGTCACTCAGACTAGAGTGAAGTAGCATGCTCATGACCATTGCAGCCTTGACCTGCTGGGTTCAGGCAATCCTTCCACCTCAGCCTTCCAAGTAGTTGGAACCACAGGTGCCACCATACCTGGTTAATTTTTTTTATTTACTGTAGAGACAAGTTCTCGCTAAGTTGCCCAGGCTGATCTCGAATCCCTGGACTCAGGGCATTCTCTCGCCTCAGCCTCCCAAAGTGCTCAGATTACAGGTGTGAGCCACCATGCCTAGCTGGGTTCTTTGCTTTTGACTGTCTGTCACTCTTCTTTCCTCTCCTATGGCAGCAACCTCTGGCTCGAAATTCCCATCGCTGTGAAGCAGAGTGGGGTTTCAGAGCCAGGAGAGGGACATTTATGGAATTCAAAGTCTCTAAGTATGTATTTTCTTTATCTCAGTTCTCCTTTTCTCAAGTATTAGTGCCTGTTGATAATAGGGAGTTGTGTATTAGTGATAATCAGGTGATGAATAATTTAGAAAAAAATCTGTTTCATAGCATTAGAAGAACAACTGAGAAGTGGTTTGAATTAAACAACCATTTTTGTCCTTTTCTTCATTGAATTCACGTTTCTTTTTCTGAAAGTCTTCACCAAAATATTAGTGTTGCTCTCATTCTTTCCTCTGTATCCCTTCACAGAATTATTATTAGTCTGCAAACTAAGCTGCTCTCCCCTCCTTTTTTTTTTTTTTTAACTTGTTAGGGATTAATTTTTTTTCCCCCACCTATACTTTAAGTTGAAAGGGTCTTTTAGTTGCTTCAAGTCTCTGGATTCCATTTCTGTATCTAGTAATCCAAAGAAGAGAAAGTGTATAGTACCTTTAAAATGCTTCCCCTCCCCCCTTTCCTGTTATTTTTCCCCTCAAGTAATTTTAATTAACTGTTCAGTGACAGATGGTAGAAAAGGCCTCGTCCAGAGTGCTGCTGGTAGGCTGGATTAGGGGAGGGTGGTTTGCACTGATCCTGTTGTAGAGGTAGCGAGCCTTCCCCTCCCCCCTCCAGTTGAACTGTAATCTTGTTAGATGATCTTAAAATGCTATTGATTAATTCACCGTGCCCTTAGAGGAATAAGCATAAATTTTGGATTTAAAGCCCAAGAGTGAATTCCCTCGCGCTCTGGACGCCTTAGCCTCGAGGCCAAGGGAGATACCTTCCAACTTCTCCACCCAGTCTTCCCTGAAAAGGAAAGTTAAGCCTTTTAACTTTTCCATTTGCCTCCCCCCTTCGTGTAGTACGGCTGCCAGTTGCCATGGCAACGGACTGGGACAGCTGCGCAGTGGCGCCCAGGCAGCTGGGTGGGGGCGGGGGAGCTGCCAGCCCGCCAAGCCCCAGACCTGGGAGGGGAGGCCCCTCCTGTTAGCCCAGAGGGAAAGAAAGAACTGGGGCGATCCGGTAGGTAAAGAAGGGAACCCCATTCACCTTCACCCTTTGGGGTTCCTCTTATGCATGAAGGTATTTCATGAAGGAGATTTTCCTTTTCCGTCCCTCAAACTGAAGAACACATGTAAATCCTTGTTTTTCCTGGTGAGGCAGGGGAGGCCATAGCCACAATGCTTAACTGCGTGCATCCAACATGGGGCTGGTTTTAACCCCAGCGCTCTGACCTAAACTGCTCAGCTCCCGGAAATTCCAAGGTGAGTGGGGGTGGGGTGGGGTACTCTCCCTGGAATATGACATTTCCTGTCTCTGGTGAGGTCGGAGGCAGTTTTTATGTTAAATAAACCAAATCAGCTATATTTTCTTGACGCTTAGGACTCTTCTAAATTCATGGGGAAATTATTTTTAAAAACCCTACCTTCATTCTCCCATTGTCCCCTCTTCCAAATAAAGTATTTAATGAAGACATACTTTTATTATAGGTCAGTAATGGTTATAGGCAGTTTTTTAGGTGGACAGACCTACTGCTAGTAAGTTCTGGAGATACGGTTTCCAACTATATATTGTAATAATTTTTACAGTTCCCAATTATACATCGTAATTTTAAAATTTTGCTAATTTGAAGTGAACTGATAAATGCAACTTTTTAATGTGACTTAAACATAATTCTGAGATTAGTGGTGGCCTTCCCTTTTCCTAGGAGCAGTTTTCTGATCAGGATGGAAATATTTAGAGAGTACTGAAGAACATCTTTAAAAAGTACAGAAATTTAAAAATGGAGTTCAGCTAAGAAAACAATTCCTGCTACTCTGTAATCCAGACTGTAGGCACCATTTAACATGGTTAAGGAAGAATTCTTAAAAATGATTATGGTAACAACAATATGGGACTTTTAAAAAACGAGATTCTCAGTTGAGTATCCCCTGGTGTGCATATTTCTGAGCTTAACTCAATTTCCATTTGTGTTGCCTTGCTTCAGCTTTCCTTGGGCCCATGAATGGCTCCTCTGTGTTTTGAGGAGGCTTCATGTTGATGCTGAGTCTGGAGCCAGATTTCTTCCTCCTCCTCTTCCTTTGGCCTAGAGTCAACTTCATTTAAGAGGAGAGGTACCTCCTTGACTATGTGGGTTAGTTGCGCCTTGGGAATTACTGAAAAATCCAATGACTAATTTTGAATTTTAGGACTAAAAATTTTTTCTCCTCTTTGCCTCCCTCCCCTCCCCAAATAAGCTGGCTAGAAAGGAGACTTAGTGTGCTTGAGGTGTCAGCTTTGCTTTTGTGAGCTGATGGATGCTCTAAGGGACAAGCCCGATCTGTTTAAGGGAAATGTACCGAGTCACTGAAAATGTGGTGAAAGATGCCTAGTAGGCCTGTTTTGTGCTGCTAAGAGATGGTCAAGATGCTCAGAACAGAGAAAATGATATTTTAGTGGCTTTTCTCATTTTTATAAAGAACCTTATTCACCTTGGAAGGAAAGATTTTAATTCTGTCTTGCTTCATTTAACTGAAGGTTTTCCACGTTTCTATTTGAATTCCTGGCTTATAAACAGTTACAAATATAGCCAGGAATAACATACTACACTACTTGTCTTTTGTAATCTGAAATTAGAGAAATTAGTCAATTGTGCCATATAATACTTTTGGTCTCTAGCCGTAGAAAAAGTTGTTGGGGACGTGAGGGTTGGCCAGTTTTTTGTTTTTTTTTTTTTGAGTTGGAGTCTCACTCTGTCGCCCAGACTGGAGTGCAGTGGCCTCTCCCAGTCACCGCAGCCTTGACCTGCTGGGCTCCGGCGATCCTTCCGCCTCAGCCTTCCGAGTAGCCAGAATTACAGGCATGCGCTACCACGCCCGGCTGAGTTTTTGATTTATTGTAGAGATGAGGTCTCACTGCCCAGGCGGGTCTCGAACCCGCGGGGCTCAGGCAATCCACTCACCTCAGCCTCCCAAAGGGGCGGGATTACAGGCTGAGCCACCGGAGCCCAGCTGGTTTTTTAATTAAATTCTTAGGACTCGTTTGTAGGTCTGTGGGACAACTCAAGACCCAAGAGTAGAGCACATGGCGACTGTGTTCTACCCCTTCATCCCATCAAGAGATAAAGTTTTTTCACTCCCGTGGATTCTAACCGTGTGTCCTTCCATTTGCAGGCACCCGGTAGCCTTAGTCCTTCAGGTGGGACAGTGTGCGACATGGGAAAGAAAACCAAGCGGACAGCTGACAGTTCTTCTTCAGAGGATGAGGAGGAGTACGTTGTGGAGAAGGTGCTAGACAGGCGCGTGGTTAAGGGGCAAGTGGAATATCTACTGAAGTGGAAAGGCTTTTCTGAGTAAGTGCCTTTTTTCAGGCTTCAGGATTCTTCAGGTGCAGACACCTTTGGTTCAGTTTGAACCACCACCGTCTTTGTCTTTGTCTTTCCCCTTCTTTCCTAAGGGTCAGAAGACACAGCAATAAACCAAATAAAGTCCCCTCTTTTGTGGAACCAATGTTCTGATGATACTGTTTTTGAGAGGCAGTGTAGCGAATTGGTTAGGAGCCATAGACTCAGAAGCAGAAGGCCTGGGCCTGAATTCTTGCTCTGCCACTTATGATACAAGCTGCATGGCCTTGGCTGATATCTTTAATCTTTTTTTTCTCCTTAGTAAAATAAGGAAAAGAAGTGGTACTCATCGTAGGGTTGTTGGGTGGATATACAGAGCCTGACATAAGCTCAGTGTAGGTATCTCTAGTATTAATTTTAACTTTTTTTTTTTTTTTTGGAGACAGGGTCTGTCACCCAAGCTGTAGTGCAGTGGCACAGTCACATCTCACTGCAGCCTTAAACTCCTGGGCTCATGTGAGCCTCCTCCTTAGCTTCCCGAGCAGCTGGCACTACAGGCATGCACTCATGTCTGGCTTTCCTTTTTTTTTTTTTGAGACAGTCTTGATATGTTGCATAGGGTGGGCTCAAGCCACCTTCCTGCCTCGGTCTCCCCAAATGCTGGGATTACAGGCATGAGCCACCATGTTCAGCCTGTATTGTCACTATTTTTTTGGATATAGCCAAGCTAAAATGTATACATTTTAGCAAAATAATATAAAGGAAAGAGGTTGATCCCAGAGCCCCTAGTTCTCCAAAATTGGTTCTCAAGAGTGCCCCAGGATGAAACACCCATCTTAGAGACTTAAATCTGAAGCCTCATTTATTTTCCAACATTTTGTTTTATTTATTTTTTGAGTCGAGATCTTTTTGTCACTGAGGCTGGAGTACAGTTGTCCAATCACAACTCACTGAAGTCTCGATCTATACTCAGATGATCTTTCCAACTCAGCTTCCTGAGTAGCTGGGACTATAGGCATGTACCACCATTCTGGCTATTTTTCTTTTCTTTTTCCTTTTTTTTTTTGTAGAAGTGGGGTTTTTCTGTGTTGCCTAGGCTAGTCTTGAACTCCTAGGTTCAAGTAACTCTCCCGCCTCAGCTTCTCAAGATGCTAAGTTTACAGGCATGAGCCACTGCACCTGGCTTTTTTTTTTTTTTTTTTGAGTTGGAGTCTCACTTTGTCGCCCAGGCTGGAGTGCAGTGGCACACTCCAATGTCAACCTGCTGGGCTCCGGCAATTCTTCTGCCTCAGTCTTCTAAGTAACTGGAACTATAGGCGTGCACTACCACACCCTGATAATTTTTTATTTTTTGTAGAGACAAGGTCTCACTAGGTTTCCTGGGCTGGTCTCAAACCCACTGGGCAATCTGCTCACCTCAGCCTCCCAAAGTGGTGGGATTACAGGCTGAGCCACCGAGCCTGGCCTTAAACTTCAAACATAGAATTGAGGTGAAAAAATTTAGAGCAAACACTCAGGTACACACCATCTAGTTTCTATACTTAACATTTTAATATAATCTATCCATCTATCTCTTTAAATTGATGAACTTGAAGGATATACTGAGGTGTTGACTAGAGTCTGTTAGGCAGTAACTGGCTTTATGCTGAAATGCTAAAGTAGATTATTATTTCCTTTGGAATAAATGGTGCTAGACACATATTGAAGGATAGAGAGGTAGCTTGTAGAGGAAATACACGAGGCCATGTAATCATTAAGCATTCTGCCTCAATTTCTGATGAATTATCTTTCCAGGATTCCTGATAACAAAGAATAGATTCCTCAGAACCCCAGTGATAAATTGATAGGAACGGATTGAGGCTCCTTAGTGCAGTGCTGTCCAGTACAAATATAATGATGCAATATTACATTTTCTAGTGGCCACATTAAAGAAAAGTGAAATTAACTTTAATAATATATTTTATTTAATATGTCAAAAATACTGTTTCAACGTTGATCAATATAAAAATTGTTAATGAGATATTTTACTGTTTTTATGCTAAAACTTCAAAATTGAGGGTCTGTTTTACCTTTTATAGCACATCTCAGTTCATAGTAGCGACATTTCTTTTATTGTGTGTTAGAGTCTCATTCGCCCAGGCTAGAGGGCAGTGTCACACTCATGGCCACTGCAGCCTTGTCCTGCTGGGCTCAGGAGATCCTTCTGCCTCGGCATTCCAAGTAGCTGGAACTACAGGCGTGCACCACCATACCTGGCTAATTTTTTTATTTATTGTAGAGGCGGGGTCTCACCAAGTTGCCCAGACTGGTCTTGAACCCCTGGACTCAGGCATTCCTCTCACCTCAGCCTGCTAAAGTGCTGGGATTACGCCCGGCCCACATTAACCACATTTTTTTTTTTTTTTTGAGTTAGAGTCTCACTCTTTCCCCCAGACTGGAGTGCAGTGGTAAGTAGCCACATTTCAAGTGCTCATTAGCTATATGTGACTGGTGGTTACCATATTGGACAGCGCAGCTCTATGGTGTAGATCCTAAATATACTAAAATAGCCAATATTTTGCCAATACCTTTGGACAAAGGAGTAGGTCAGGAGCTTTCATAACACATGGAAAGTTATTGATATATGAATCAAGATTTCTCATCTCGAGTGCTACTACCTTTTTAAGGTGGAAGGTTCACGCATTGCAGAGGCTTAACAACTCTAGCACCCCGAGTGCTAAATGTGGGTAGCATAACAGTCAATGTGGGTTTTGAGTGCTAAATGTGGGTACCACAACAGAAATATGCCTGCCATATTTCTAGAGAAGTGATATCAGCTTCCACTAGAGATAAGAACCATTGAGTCTGAGAGACCCCTGAGGCGCTCTAAGTAGGAATTAAAGTAACACCTAAAGGTTTGGAGGGTATTTATTGGGCCCATTGAATCACCACTGGAAATACTTGGCTATTTGAAAGGTACTTGAAACTATCTGTCATTACTGGTACCTTATCATAAGTAAAAGGGTAAAGATAAGGTTTAGGGTAAACAAATTAAGTGTTTGTCCTTACCTTGTCAGAAATGCTCAGGATTTCATAAAAGACTGGAACAAATTTTGTGCACCTCACCATTTTCTACAACTAAGTACCTGCTATGTGCTAAGCAGTGTTTAGATCTACCTCTTGTGTTTTCTTTAATTCTCATAAAAGCATTTAGATGTATTTCCACTTTATAGATGAGGAAATTAGTGAGGTTATTTGCTGAAGATCACATAACTTGTAGCTGCTGGAACAAGGATCCAGTATCCAGTTTCTCTGGCCCTAAAACCCAGGCTTTTTCAAATTATCCCTTACTGACTTTTGGGTGAAGACTGGTTGGAGTAGAAGCAGCATTGCCAGAATGGAGGAAAGGGGACCATCTCAAGATAGGACTGACTTTTGCTGTCAGCAGAGACTCTCCCCAGCCCCCAAGTCTGCTTGGCTTGTGTTAAGAATGTTGGCACACCTCTTCGTTTTAGTGTCTTTTTCTCTGAGATAGAAACTATATGAACTATATTGTCTGTGGGTTTTGGGGAAAGTAACTGGATGAGGAATTTTTTTCTGCTGAGAGAAGGGATATAAAGGAGAGGCTTTTCAGTATTGGCTCCAATGATTTAGAAATACATTTTGTCTCATTCTTACATTCCATTTGTAGAAAGTCGTGTGAGTCTAGAGTAAATAGCTCAGATTTTTTCATCATTCTGTTTCCTTATTTGAATCAGGTTATTATGGCATGTTTTCAAGTCATCATTACCATCTAAAGAAAGATACCTCTGCTGGGCGCGCTGACTCAGCCTGTAATCTCAGCACTTTGGGAGGCCGATGTGAGAGGATTGCCTGAGTTCAGGGGTTTGAGATCAGCCTGGGCAGCTTGGTGAGACCTTGTCTCTACAAAAAATCAAAAAATAAGCTGGACGTGGTAGCGATAGTTCCAGCTACTTGGAAGGCTGAGGTGGAAGGCTCACCTGAGTCCAGCAGGGTGACAAAGTGAGACCCCAACTCAAAAAAAAAAAAAAAAGATCCTTTTTGTGTGTGTGTGTTTTTTAAGCCAGGATCTCACTTTTTCTCCCAGGCTGGAATGCAGTGGCACAATTATATCTCACCCTTCTGAGCTCAGGCAATCCTTCAACCTCAACCACCTGAGCAGCTGGGACTACAGGTATATGCCACCATGCCCAGCTTATTTTTTGACTCTTTGTAGAGATGAGGTCTCACTATGAAGCCTGGTTTCAAACTCCTAGATTCATTCAAGCAGTCCTCCTGCCTCAGCCTCCCAAAGTGCTGGGATTACAGGTGTAAGCTGCTGCATCCAGCCAAAATACTTTATTTTTAAAACAAAATAAATATCTTAAATGAGTAGTGCATAAACTTAAAAAAAATTTTCCCAAGTCAACTGAAGAGTGGTAGAAGCTGCTTCTGTATTTGTACATGTATCTTTTTTCTTTTTAAGATTATAGAATATAGTTTATTTAGAAAGAAAATTAGAGAGGGAGAGAAGATTCACCTCCCCAAGGTAAGGAAGGGGACTAAAGCTAAAGAAAATATGGCCAGGCCATAGCTCAAAAGAGCACATGGCCACACCATAGCTTAGCAAAGCAATGTATCTTAATATAAGTTAGTCCTTACCATATAGTCAGAAGAAGCTTTGTCCTTGGCTAAGGAGTGTGAAGAGGATCCCTGGTCAAGTTTTTCATGTATTTCTTGCTTTGATTCCTTAAACTTATGATGTGATTGTTGGTTTTGGTTTCCTAAGCTCCGTGCTGGGAATATAGAGAACAACTTTGAGAATATTGATTATTTATGTTTCTCGTTATAGGACTTTCCTAATCTAAGTTTAGTGAGACACAGTTACTCATATTTATTTATTTTATATTGGAGACAGGGTCTCGCTCTGTCGCTTAGGGTGGTGTGTAGTGGCATGATGATGGCTCACTGCAGTCTCGATCTCCTGGGATCAAGTGCTTGTCCTGATTCAGCCTCCTCAGTAGCTGGGACTATAGGTACATATTACCATGCCTGGCTAATTTTGTTTATTTATTTATTTATTAGAGGTGGGAGTCTCACTCTGTTCCCCAGGTTGGTCTCAAACTCTTGGCCTCAAGTGATCCTTTTCTACCTTGGTCTCCGAAATGCTGGAATTATTGACATGAACCATCACACCCAGCCTGGTTTTTTTTCTTTTGGATTCTTTTTTTTTTTTTGAGTTGGAGTCTCACTCTGTCGCCCAGACTGCAGTGCAGTGGCCGCTCCTGATCACCGCAGCCTCAACCTGGCTGGGCTCCAGCGATCCTTCCGCCTCAGCCTTCCAAGTAGCTGGAACTACAGGCGCATGCTACCACGCCCGGCTAATTTTTGACTTATTGTAGAGATGAGGTCTCTCCAAGTTGCCCAGACGGGTCTCGAACCCGCGGGCTCAGGCAATCCAGTACCTCAGCCTCCCAAAGTGTTGGGATTACAGGCTGAGCCACCGAGCCCGGCTCTTTTGGATTCTTTTAAGTCATTCTTATTCTGTCACCCAGGCTGGAGTGCAGTGGCATGCTCACAGTCACCACAGCCTCAACCCACTGGGCTTAGGCTATCCTTCCACCTCAGACTTCCAAGTAGCTGGTACTACAGGCATGTGCCACTGTGCCCAGCTAATTTTTTTGATTTGTTGTAGAGATGAGGTTTTGCCAAGTTGCCCAGGCTGGTCTCAAACCCTTGAGCTCAGGCAGTCCTCTCGCTTCCACCTCCCAAAGTGCTGGAATTATAGGCGTGAGCCACCGTGCCTGGCCTGTTTATTAAAATAAAAATTGGGCACGGTGGCTCATGCCTGTAATCCCAGTGACTCGGGAGGCTGAGGTAGGAGGATCACTTCATATATTGTATTGTATAATAAATATATGCTGATGACCTAGTGACAGTAGACTTGAGTTCAGAGCACTTGAATTAATGCATTCTAAATCCCGCTTCTGAGTTTTCTTCTTCTAGTTTTCCATTATTATAATAATGTTAGCCCATTTGCCCTTTTCTAAATAACTATTTCCAATCTGGTAATATTTGTTGACATTTTTTGAAAACATGAGCAACATATTTAAGATAGTATCAACTGGGGGTTATGATTTATTAGGCTGTCCACTCTTCAGGAGTGTCACAGAGGATTATATCTATGAAATCATGCTATTTTGCAGCTTATAAGCTAGAATTCAAATTTAGGTTTTTAAATAGCTTTTTTAAGGTATAATTTGGATACCATAAAATTGAAAATGTATATTTCAGTGACTTTTTTAGTAAATTTATAGAATTGTGTCTTCATTCCTACATTCCCAAAATTCTCTTGAGCCCATTTGTAGTTTATTCCAACTTCCACCTAGCCCCAGGCAGCCACTGATCTGCTTTCTGTCTCACTAAAATTTGTCTTTCCTATACATTTCTTATAAATGGAATCTCTTGTGTCTGGTTTCTTTCACTTAGTATAATGTTGTTGAGATTCTTCCAAGTTGTAGCATACATTAGTATTTTGTTTCTTTTTGTTGAATAGTATTCCATTGTATGGATATACCACATTTTGTTTATAGGTTCACCAGTTGATGCATATTGAATTTGTTTTCTGGTTTTAGCTATTAATATGCTGTAGGGCCGGGTGCAGAGAGGCCTCAGCAGGGGGATTGCTTGAGGCCAGGAGGAGTTCATGACTAGCCTGGCAACTTAGCGAGGGTACAAAAGATAAAAATAAATGCTGCTGTGAACCGTTGTGTATAAATCTTTGTATGAGCCAGTTTTAAAATTTTTCTTGGGTAGAAATCTCAGGTCAAATTTGTTATCTCCTTTAAGAATAAGGTTTTTATCCTTTCTGTCTAGATGTCTTCTTTAAAATGGGACATGAGATTTTTTTTCTCATTCTTTTCTTTTTTTCTCCATTCTTCTTGCCCAGGGAACACAATACTTGGGAACCTGAGAAAAACTTGGATTGCCCTGAGCTAATTTCTGAGTTTATGAAAAAGTATAAGAAGATGAAGGAGGGTGAAAATAACAAACCCAGGGAGAAGTCAGAAAGTAACAAAAGGAAATCCAATTTCTCAAACAGTGCTGATGATATCAAGTCCAAAAAAAAGAGAGAGGTAAGCTTCCTTTACCTTTTCCCCACAAAGTATTCTTTTGCCGTTAAATTAAAAAAAAAAAAAAAAAAAAAGCGCCGTGTTTTTATTATTCTCCATCTAAGAATGCACCTACATGGTAAATTGTTGAACAAAAGAGTTTCCAGGGAGTTGCGTAGATTAACTACAGCGCCCCCTCCTGGCTGAGTGAGGAGTGTAATTTGTGGTCACTGAATTTAACGTGGCAAAATTAAACCTTTGTAAAACATTAAACCACAAATTTAGTTATTGTAGGGAGAAGAGGTCTTTGGTGAGTTTTTTAATGATAGCAAAGGGCTTTTAAATGTTTGCTACTTCATTTCCATTTTTCTCCTGTTCCAGTAATAGCACTTATTTTCAACCCTTTATTTTTTTTTAATTGAAGTTAAATTCACATATGGTATAATTAATCATTTAAAAGCGTCCAGTTCAATGGCATTTATATTCTTTGATCCAATTCTACATACTTCAAATAAGAAATTAGTTTTCATATTTTGAATCTTTTTATTCAGTTTGAGAAATGTGTTTTTATGAAATTTTGGTTCAGTTCGGTTGCTTTAATCCTTCTGGTCTTTAGCTCTCAGGTAACTGGCATAAGCACTGATACTGCCTCTCTCGTTATTCATCTATATCTTTTCCATCTGCATGTGAATGCAAAAACACACATTCCACCCCCAGCTTCTGTTCCTTTCATTTATGTCAAGGTTATGGAGACTTTTGTGTTGAAGGATGTATCATGTACTTAAAGTTTAATAAAATAAAAGCATAAGTCCACTTCTGAATCTTCCAACATCACTGCCACAAACATCCCTGTTTATCTTCATTCTAGTTGGATATCCATCTTTCTAGAACATTGGTTCTCAGCCCTTACACATTAGCATCACCTTGGGGTTGGGTTCCTTAAAAAAAATATCAAGTGCCCAAGATGCACCCCAGACCAGTCTAATTAGAATTTCTATGGGTTGGACCCAGGCATCTGTTTTTAGAAAGGCTTATACAGGTAATTTCTGGGCTTCATGGGAAAGAAAAGAGGAAACCATCTTTGCAAAAAGAATTGAAATAGGAGTGCAAGATTGGAGGCTGCAAATAAACATGGCCCCTCTGTTTATGTCTGTCTCCTTATTTGTTTCCCTGATTAATTCTATTTTATATGAGCTTATATTTAAAAACTATCCTATCCTGGTGATGTCTGTATCTCATGATGATATACTTTATTAATAAACTAATAAAAGATCTGAAAATGCTTTTCCTTTTTGTTTTTTTGAGTCAGAGTCTGACTCTGACTGTTGTCCAGGCTGGAATGCAACAACCACCACAGCCTTGAACCGCTGGGCTCAGGCGATTCTTCTGCTTCAGCCTTTCAAGGAGCTGGAATCACAGACACACACCACCACACCCGGCTTATTTTTTTATTTGTTGTAGAGACGAGATCTTGTCAGTTCGCCCAGGCTAGTCATGAACCCCTGGACTCAGGCAATCCTCTCGCCTCTGCCTCCCAGAATGCTGAGATTATAGGCTGTACCACCACACCTGACTGCTTTCCCTTCTTAAAGAAGCTGGGACTTGGTTTTATTTTTCCTTTTTTATTAGTCTTTTGTATGCTGGCTTTTGTCATTTGATACATTTTCTAACCAAGTGAACAGAACAAAAACAAAGCCGCATAAGACTTCTTACTAGCCATTTGTGACAGAAAGTGTGTATTTCTACAATCTGGGGTTTCTGCCCTTTTAAAAAGGAGCATTCTGAATAATCTGGCTTAGAGCCACTGGCCAGTGCAGAGAGTTGTGATCCTAGGCCAGGTTCTGAGCTGCCGTCCTTGAAAACAACCCCCACACGTCCCTTACAGTGTTCATCTGGGGCCCCTGATAGCATTCTCAGCAGTACTGGCTGCCGTCAGGTAGGCAGCTGGGAAGATAGGTGATTGTCTGTTCTAAAGGTACAGGAGGGGATTGTGTTTCTTTCTTTAGATCACTGTTGAAGAAATTTGTTAGTCGGCATTATGCCTGATTTAAGATTACTGCCTGTGTGATGATGATTTTAGAATTTTCCTCGCCTCGACTCCTTTTCAGCAGCTTGAACATTTTTCTTCCATTCATCCCCCCTCCCTTCCCCATATAGCAAACTGTTTTCAGCCGCCAGCTATGATTTACAACTCAGTACATGTGCCAGCGTTCCAGCTGTGAGCAGCTGTGTGCACATCTGGGAACTTCTTTCCCTTAAGCACCCCCAAAAGAGGCCATGATTTTAAAAGTCAGTGTCTCCCCTTGATCCATGCATGGAATTTCCTTTCTATTGTGGGTTTTGATATCTTTGGGGGCCACCTGGACCCTGAATGCTTTGTATCTCTCAGGGAAAGCAAGGTGAATAGCAGATCAAAGAGATTTCATTATGAAAATCAGACACCAGAGATTTCATTCATTTGGGTAGTCTCTAAATCTTTTGTTGTGTTGCCACTAGAGAAGCCTGTATTATCTTCCATAGTAAAGTTTTTTAAAATTACCTAGTTTGTATAAAATTTTACGTTTTTGTTCTTACCAGTTTCATTACCAGAATCAGACCTTGTACTCCTTGTCTAGATTGTATGATTGCCTTTAGACCAGGTTTCAATACTCATGAGCTGCCAGTTGGGGTTTTTTTAATCACAGTCCTGTTCTGCCTTCTAATGCTAACAGCTTATCCACATCCAGAGGAGATGGGTACGGACCAGAGCCTCCTCCCCAGCCAACTGCACAGACATTGGTGTTGGGGATCTCTGAAATTTGCTTTTTAACTTGGTCTTTTATGATCTTACCTCTGTTCTTTCATACATGTAGATGACTATGAAGTGTATTAAAATTGCTGGTTAGTGTTAGGGTCTAACCAGTAAGTCTAAAAAAGATGAAGATTGAGAGAGATGGTATATGTGAAGTTTATAAAACAAAAGAAGGATTAGTTAGGGTAAACATGGACTTCTTTATCATTTCAGAAGCTTATTTTTAATATTAAAGAGATTCAGGGTGAGTGGGATTAAAGGAATTCCTTGGTGGTGACTCCAGAATATTACAGGGTATTAAAGAGTTTTAGGGTTCACTTCCAATCTTTTGAAGGAATTCCAGAAGGAGCAACCTTGCAAAAATATCTCTCAGAATCACTGTCACTAACTGACCTAGTATTGTGTTATTTACTTTTTATTTTTTTATTTTTTGAGTTGGAGTCTCACTCTGTCACCCAGGCTAGAGTGCAATGGCATGCTCACAGTCACCGCAGCTCAGGCAATCAAGCTTGGCCTTCTGCACCACTGCGCCACCTTGCCTGGCTAATTTTTTTATTTATTGTAGAGATGAGGTCTCACCAAGTTGCCCAGGCTGGATTCAAACCCCTGGACTCAGGCAATCCTCTCGCCTTGGCCTCCCAGAGTGCTGGGATTACAGGCTTGAGCTATCGTGCCTGGCATATGTTATATTTCTTAAGTTCAAAGAATTTTTCTGAAGTGGTGACAGAAATGGTATCAGGTGATATTAACTTATATTGTGCTTTGTTGAGCCTAGAAACAGGACTTTCTTTACTCTTTCTACAAGCTGTAACCTGTCTTCATCTTCTATTTATAGCAGAGCAATGATATCGCTCGGGGCTTTGAGAGAGGACTGGAACCAGAAAAGATCATTGGGGCAACAGATTCCTGTGGTGATTTAATGTTCTTAATGAAATGGTGAGCAAGATTGGGCCTCACTTTACAATTGTGTCTCTTAGCCAGTGACTTGAATTGTATGGAAGATAGGGTAGCAAGACTTGAGAATTTCAAAACTAAGAATTTTGAAATCAAAGGTCCTTAACTGATACCAATTATCGATATTAAATGGGAATTATCGTTTAGAATGGATTTAAGACATTTCAAGCTTTGAAACTAAACCACATTATAGTAGCCCATATGTCAGAAAAAAGGTAACGAACATATAAACATGACCCTAACCATTTTTGACTGTAAGGCTGTGACCGGAAGGTTCAAGTTTTTGACTGTAAGGCTGTGACAGGAATTGAGTGAGACTTTCTGCCGTCATTGAGGGCCAAGACCACTGAGTAATGTCAAAAAGGGACAGATCATCTCAACAGAAAGCATTAATGCTAATATTGGCCAAAGCACAGGTTATCTCATCTGGTAGAGAGAATGGGTCTTAGATGAAAGCCAAGTACTCCTCAATTTGGTTTCTCAAAAGCAGGATGATTTATGGTGTGGCCCTCACTGCCTCTCTGCTTCCAAGTATTTTGGGCTTGTGATACACAGAGGGTTTGTGCTACAGTGTCACTAAGGAAGCTAATTACAAGTTGTGTAATCATATTTTATTCTATCAGAATGCTGTTGGCAAATTACCCATAAGTCTATGTTTGATGAACCACTGTACTCTGTCAGAAGAAGCTGTATTGACTGCTTTTTCCTACTCAGCAATATGTGTTACTTAGGATTTACATTCACATTGTAATTAGCTTTTTCCACCATTGTCTAAATTTGACTGTCAGCTCTAAGCTGTGTGTTTTCTCTCTCTTCTCACCAATAATACTTACCTCCAAATTAAACCACTCAGCTTTCTAGAAAAGGTGGCAGTTATCTTTGTCCATATCTGAGGAAGTTTTTAATTAATTATTTTTTTCTTGATTTGAAATCATAGTTAAGGAACCCTGTTGCTAGATTTTTGTTGTTGTTGTACTTGGTATTAGTGGCTGTGTAACTTGGGTACTTGAAACTTGCAGCTAAATTTTTGTTTTCTTTTGTTCCAATCTACAGTTCTGACCGAAAGGGTAATTAGTATTTAAAAGGCCACAAACTGAGGAGGAACCCCTTTATTTAGATGATCCTGAGGTTGAATTGATTTATGTGTAGTTAATAGAGCTGAATTTAGGTTTGATTGGGTTCATTCACATGCTCATTCACAAATAAAAATTATGGAAGCAGAATTAATATAATTTATGATTTAGTCTTTTTAACTGAGTCTACCATGTTTCACATCTAAGTTCTAGCTGCAAGCATCTGTTTCTATATGATATAGTAGTTATTCACTAATTCATTTACTTAAATTTCTCCTTAAAATATTGACTGTTTGGGTCCTTTTCACCTAGAAATTAAGACAACGAGAAAATCAAGTCAGTTAAATCCATATAATGGCATAAATCTATGTGTGGAAGATTGTTTCACGCTTGTCTCCTTTTAAATCTCATATTCTTTCTTTCCAGGAAAGACACAGATGAAGCAGACCTGGTTCTTGCAAAAGAAGCAAATGTGAAATGTCCGCAAATTGTGATAGCATTTTATGAAGAGAGACTGACGTGGCATGCATATCCTGAGGATGCGGAAAACAAAGAGAAAGAAACAGCAAAGAGCTAAAGGAGGGGGTGGTCTTTGTGATTTCTCTTTGTATATAATACATTCGCCTCCCTGCCTCCTCTCCCTTTTACCCACCCCTTTCTATCCTAAACACATCCATAAAAAATGTGCTTATCACTGTGCTCCACAGGAGAAATGTTGGTATTGGTTCTCTTGTAACATAACTGATGGTCTGATTCATGATAAGTGTCTCTGTGAAGATCAGGCATTTACATACTGTGTAATTCCCACAGTTTTTTCCTTTGCCCTGATCTCTTCCTTCTGCTCCCCTGTGACCTCAAGATGAGTTTTAACTTAGAGTCTTGATCTTTTCAGGGTTGGTCGCTTTTTAGATTGGGGGATTTTGTTACAATGATGTGAATTTTGGTTTCTTGCTTATGTTCTTAGAACATGTTGATGACCAGCTGGCCTTTGTTTTGACATGTTGGGATGGAAAGGATGTTGCCCATCTTTTAAAAAGCCAGTAGCAACTGCCTGCCTGTCAAGGCTTTCCCAAGCTCATTCAGCTCTACCCAGGAGAAAACAGGGTTTCTGGTGTGGTATGCTGGGCCACCCTGTGCTGTTCCTCCTTACATCCTTCCAGAATAATTCCGTCCTTTGGAGGACTTGAAATTTCACACTGAAATTTGTCAAGGCACTCTTTTTAGTCCCAGGACAGTTGGCCTGGTTCTTAGCAATGCCTGCTTAGCAATGCAAGGTGGTGTCAATTTATCCTAAAATGACACGATTGTTAACTGTGGAGATTTTTAGCTGTAGTACATGAGAATGATGGGGTAGGGTAGGATACAGTTGTCTTGATTATCACATATGGTATGTATGTGTTCTTTCTTTCCTCCTCACATTTAGACTGTATATTTATGTAGGTGTGAGTGATTGCCTGGTGCTTGCTTGTGCCAAGGTGCTAGGCACCCTCCAACCCTGCCAACTTTTGTGGCCTCCCAAAGCATTCCTGTTACCAAAGAGGCTTCAAACCTGACCCTCACTTCTCAGTGGACCCAAGTTTCCCTTCCATGCCATTATTTTCAGTGGGGAATTTTTGGAGGTGAGCCGTTGGCCACAGTGTAAATTTTCAGTATGCATAGCAGTTATAGTCATAAGTCTCCTGCTTTCTTGACTCCTAGATTTACCATCAAGAGTCTCCATGGTATTAATGCTCTGCCCTTTTTTCCACCTTCAAACTTTTAGTTGTTATTTCTAAAAATGCATTTTCATCAGAGACTACCACCTCAAAAAGTAACAGGCTCTGGTATTGGCATGTTGACACAACCTTCTCTCCCTACTCAGCAAAATGTTTTCCTTTTGGTTTCTTTGTGCTCTGTCGTTATATTGAGAGGTTTTTCTGATCATTTCCTTCTGTCTTTGTCCCCCAAGAAATGCCCTGCTTCTCTTTATCTTTTTCTTCTTGCAGTTGAGGAGGGCTAGAGAATCAGGACTACAAGTAAGGAAATTGCAGGGTTTTGAGCATCCTTATCCCAGCCCCAAAGCTGAGGAGATAAGAATAAATGCTTGAAATAGCCTTAATTCTAGAATTCACTGGCCATGAGGCTGCTTTTTTTGCTTTTGATTTTTAAAACATAGAGCTGTCTGGCCAGGAGCATTCAACCATTTCTAGATTATTCAGAGCGATGAAGGGAGTGGATAGATTGCTCTAGTCCACAGATGAGCCAAATAATATGCAAATCATATACCCATTCATAGCATTTGTTAACATTGCTTCCCTGCTCAGCTGCTGATTGAATCCTATGTGCTTATAGAAATTATGTCAAAAATTGTACTGCACAATTGAGAAGACAGCTGTTGCTACAGTGACATGACAGACTGGAACAATAAAGCTTTTGGTTTAAGTCAGCTAGGAAAATCCTTCTGAATAGTAATGTGATTGGAGGAGAGCGCCTAACCCATACCTCAAGTGGGTGGGAGCTTTGTTTCCATGTTTTTTTGCTCTCTGAAGGAATTAAAGCCTAAATCAAGAGCTGGGTAATTAACTATTGTTTGTAGTTAATCTGATGAGCATCTAAAAGAAAGGATGGTCAGGAAACAGATTTGTCATATAGGTAGCCAAGGATATCAGTTAGGAGAGACAAGAACGGGACAAAAAATAGGTCAGTGCTCCTAAAGAGGTGATCTGGGTCTCTCGATTTGCACCTGGAGAAAATGACAGCCTCCTAAGTAGCCAGCAGATGCCTCCCAA
Organism: Carlito syrichta; assembly: GCF_000164805.1. NCBI lineage: Eukaryota > Metazoa > Chordata > Mammalia > Primates > Tarsiidae > Carlito > Carlito syrichta. The sequence continues at coordinate 139,922 of NW_007248752.1, forward strand.
TAACAATGAGCATGCAAACTGCAGTGACCGTATTTCTAAGACCAAAAGTCTAGCACGTGAACGAAGAACACAGTACTTGGTACTGTGATTTGTCCTGAGAGACCTGGGACAAGTGCTTACTGTGGTTATAGGTAATATTTAAAACATTCATCAAAATCTGATTTTTTTTTTTTTTTTTTACCAAAACAACCCCAGTATCATCTACTTACCACACCATTAATACTCTTCACTCCGCCTTTTTCTGTCCAGCTTATTGAATCTCGGTCTTGCACTGCCATAACTTGTGTTCTCTCCCTGCCTGCTACAGGCGGTTCTCAAAGAGTGTGGAGAACCAGAGGCCAGTGCTAATTCAGCCTCTCCTGAAGGAAATGGATGCCTGTCTTCAGCATTGGTCAGTGCTGACTAGCTGTCCTTGCCCCAGGAGAGTTGCAACCTCAAACAGAAATTTGTTCTGTGGAGCTTTCTCCCCTTCAGAGAGTTAATAGCTATGGGCCAAGCACTCTTGAGTGCCTGGGTCTCTGGTGCTCAAAGTGTATTTTCCCTGAGTTTAGTCATTTTTCAAAACAGCTTTCTAATGCTGAGTTGCTTCCCATAATCGGCATTAAATGATTTCCCTTTCTATAGCTTTTAGCAGGGCTTGCCCAGGAGTCTACCAAGGCCAGCTTAGCAGCTCTTCTGAACCCCCAGCTGGGGACGGGGTCAGGGGGTAGATGACCCTCAGGATCAACTGTTGGGAAAGTTGAAAATGGAAGTGCCCCTAAGGAGGACCATATTGTCTTTTTCTCTGTCACATAACAGTTCCGTTTATGTCTGCTCTAGGGGGCATCTGGACCCTTGGTGCTCCTGACACTTGGAGAAGTTGAGATGGCCTTGGCTATCCCCGGTCTACTGCATACTGCTTTTCGTTGTTGATGAAAGGCTGGTCCTCTCCCAGCTGCTCAGGCATTTCTCATTCTTCACTCCTGTTTTGTAGCCACCCTGCAGTCTGTTCTTATGTGTGGGCCAGGGCACAGGGGAGGGTTTGGGGGATGTTCGTCTTGAGGTTTTGTTGGCTCTGTGGTTTAGCCCAGCTTGCCTAAGGTACGGTGAGGGATCAGAGGGGTTTGTGTTTGGGCTGGGGAAGCAGTTGTCTCTACCTTTATGGCTTGAGTTTGAGGGTATAAAATACTACTTTGCAATGGTATGAGAACCCCATTAGGTTTGAAATGAGGAAGCTTTTTCATAAGTTAGGCTAAAGGAAAAGCTCATTTTGCACCCATGACCCCATCCTTTTGGTTGAGATTTTTTTTTTTTTTTGAGGTGGAGTCTCACTCTGTCGCCCAGACTGGAGTGCAATGGCCGCTCCCGGCCACTGCAGCCTCGACCTGCTGGGCTCTGGCGATCCTTCCGCCTCAGCCTTCCAAGTAGCTGGAACTACAGGCGCACACTACCGTGCCCGGCTTATTTTTTGATTTATTGTAGAGATGAGGTCTCGCCAAGTTCCCCAGGCGGGTCTCGAACCCACGGGCTCAGGCAATCCACTCACCTCAGCCTCCCAAAGGCGCGGGATTACAGGCTAAGCCACCGAGCCCGACTTGGTTGAGATTTTTAGAGCAAAAATTAGAGTGTTGAGGGTTGCACCTTTGTAGTCAGACCACCAAGCATGCCTGTGGCAAAGCAAAGAGGAAAGGTCTGGAGCCTGTGTGTTATTTCATGCTGGCTTCACGCTAATCACAAAAATTATGTTTCAAAAATAGAGATGTGACCAGCCTCACACCCAAAAAGCATGTGCTTTGAACTAGGTGCCCTCTTGCCTGCCTGGTGTTAAATTCTCCAAATTCCAACCACATGAGTGTACATCAACTTTGGTTTAATTCAAAAGACATTTTTTGGCCGGGGGATACAAAGTTCAAAAAAAGGCCACCTCTGCCCTCAAAGAACTTTTATACTGGTGTAGGATGAACTGACCGTTAATAGTCTGATGTAATAAATGCTACAAATGTACAGATTTCTGACTTGGGGGCAGAGGCAAACTGGCCCAGATTAGGAGGTGATGCTAATTTTGGTTTATTTGGGAAAGACCTAGGATGAACTAAGCAAACACCATAGGATACAACAAGGGCTTGTTTAATTCCAGTAAGTAAATACAGCTGGGGGTTAGAAATGTTATTTCTGAAAGAGAAAACAGGTAAATTGGGATTGAGAACTCCTGGTTTTGGTCCTTGGTTTAGACTCTCTGCCAAGACACTCTGCCAAAGTTTTCAGTGGTGGTGGTAATCCTTATGAACTATATTAACTATGTTGCACATTCAGTTGTGTGTTACATTATTGTAAGTTCTGTAACATTTATTCTTCATGGACATTTTACCAGAGTTGCTCAAACCTTTTTCAGTTTCTCATCCCTTTTGGAGGAATGAACATGAGGCTGGCTTTAAGCCTAAAGCGGGGACATACTTTGCAACAGCAAGAGATTTGCGAGGGGGGAAAAAAGCTTGGGGCATATCTTTTAATGCCCAAGCATCTACTCTGAGCAGTGTAGCTTTATGCAGTACTGCAAGAGAGTGATTTCTAAGCAGGGAATTTTGTCAATTATGTGGAAACCTCTCCCAGAAATACATATAACTTGTGTGAAATCTGAGTCTCACATTTTTTTGTCTAGGGAGGTCTAGGGTGAAGCCTAGCTGGGTTAAGAAACAGTCTGCTCATAAGAAAGTTCTCAGTTCTGACCAGTGTGACCACAAGAAAAAGATTTTTTTTCTGCCTGGATAATTGGGAATTGTCTAGCTTTGGAAGTCAAAATTCCCAGGAATTAGTGTAACTGTTTTGGAAAGTTACCATGTTTTTAGATAGTTTCATAACAACAATTCTACTTTCTTTTTGCTTGCGCTGAATTTCTTGAATTTTAATCTACCTCATCTTGTCTTTTTAGAGTGACTTCAACTTGTTGCCACTTTTAACATCATGCTTGACTTCGGTTGTTTTCTAAGATGGCATTTTTTCCATTCATTGATAGCTTTGTCCTCTTGCCTTTTCATCCTGATCCTCATTTCACCTAACATCTTGTATGGCTCCTCTGGCAGAGAAATGTTTGGAAACAGTTTCAAGTCTTGTTTTATGGAAAGAAAGCGATCTTAGAGTGCTCTGAGGTCTGTAAGAGAAGGAGTTAAAACAAGGCGCTGGGGGAGGGGACGGATCCTGCACTGGAGGCAAAAGCTGCTGAGGAAAGAGCCATTAATTAAGACAATTTCAAAGTCAACTGATTGTGATCATTAATGTCACAATAGATCAAAACCTAATTATCACAGCCTAGGTAAGAGCCATCAGTATTAATCGGAAAATCTAATAGGAAACTATTATCAAGAAATTAGGCCAAATTGAATGCAATGAACTTTTTATCTCGTCATTCTCTGTTTTTTTGTGATGTCCCCTGGCATTGGCAGATGTGACTCAACAGCTGACCTATGGCCCAGCGACCAGTTTGTCAACCTTTTCTTATGGAATTTTTCTTAGGAATTCCAAACAGACGAAACCTGAACTGTCATTGCTGAAAGATCACTCTTGAACTTTCTCACCACCTGTACTTGTCCAGTGTGATCAGCAATCAGTGCAAGAACATTTATACTTAGGGCTGGGATGGCTCTTGGAACGGGAGCATCCCTGGTGAACACGTTACTGCGTGTATTTACTAGTCATCTTGGGTTTCTGCTGCACGTAGGGTCCTGCTGCACTGGCTGCCATGAGAGGGGAAGGGAGAAAGGCGAGGTGCTCTGCCTAGAAATTTTTGGAAAACACCTGAGAACATATTGATCAGGTCACAGCACTCCTTGTTTTTTTTTGTTTTTTTTTTTGTTTTTTTGAGTTGGGGTCTCACTCTGTCGCCCAGACTGGAGTGCAGTGACAAGCTCCCAGCCACTGCAGTCTTGACCTGCTGGGCTCCTGCGATCCTTCCGCCTTAGCCTTCCAAGTAGCTGGAACTACAGGCGTGTGCTATCATGCCCGGCTAATTTTTGGTTTATTGTAGAGATAAGGTCTCACTAAGTTGCCCAGGTAGGTCTCGAACCTGTGGGCTCAGGCAATCCACTCGCCTCGGCTTCCCAAAGTGTTGGGATTACAGGCTAAGCCACCAAGCCCAGCCTGGTCACAGCACTCTTAAGGCTCAAGTCAATGTTTTCCAGTTTCCAGTAGCTTTAGGATTTGATTCTAAGCCAGAGCTGGCTATGGGATTGGTGTCTGTCCTGTGTCTCTCTGTTTTAGAATAAGAGACATAATGATTTATTTCTACCAGAATCCAGAGTGAATTCAATGTGGGAAGAAAACATCAAGTTTTTTTGTTTTTTTTTTAAGAATATGTCTCCGACAGGAGGAAAGAATATTACCAGAGTCTCTGTGACTAGTTATAGAGAATATTTCATCCCTTCTCCCATAATAGAAAAGCGGGGTCCCTTGTTTAAATCCTTAATCTTGAGCTGTTGGTGAAGATGTGCAACTCTCAAGGTTGAGCTGAGGCAGAAAGGCTGGAAAGATGCTGCCCTCTGGGTTTTGTGAGGAGGAACAGGGCGTAGCAGGAGGGTGCTGGTGCCAGGAGTCCTGTGCTGCCTACCCTGCAGCTCTTCAAGAGCACCACCAAGCCCACCACTGAGGAAATGGCTTTTTTTTGTTTGTGCTTGAATGTAGGCATCCAAGTCACTCAATACAAAACTTTAAGAAACCAGCGTCACTTGGTCCTTCACCACTTAGGATAAAATATTTCTTTACAAGAGAATTTATGCTTAAAATGGAGTGCTATTTTCAAAGCATCCATGATACATGACTTTGAGAAGTAGTTTGTTTCTCCAAGGGAATCATGTTTTGCTAGATAAATAGTAGGCCCGCAGGTAATACTTGGGGCTTGAGTGAGTTCATCTGGTTGCAGAGGTAGGTGGACCTTTGCTTCCAAGTGCACCGTAGGAGGTAGAACGCTCTAGGAAGTGGGACAGGAGTGGAGTGGATGCTAACTGTGCCAACCTCCTCAACCAATTCATAATGGCTGACCTTGGGCAAGTCACTTCTTTCAATGCCTCAGTTCCCCATCTGTCAAATGGGGTGATAATACTGACCTACCTCACAGGGGTGTTGTGAGGCATTGTAAATCAAAGTTGGTAGAACACTTTCAGGTCCTCTACAGAGGACGCCCTGAGCCGAAGTTGAAGCTTGATGCAGGCTTCAGTCCTCAAGATTGGAACTACTTAGTGTCCTCGGCAAATTCTCTGCCCCCACCCCTCATCAAAGCTGCTAGTTCAGATGTTGACAGTGTTTTCGTGAATGTTGGAATCTTACTGGTCCAGACTGACTTGGGATGTTCGGGGGGAAGGCACTTAGTGTATTCTGTCTTGGCATTCACATAGAGAGGCTGTCTTAGGCCCAGCAGCACGGGATCCAGGGATCATGAGGCAGGGATGCTACTGCTTGTTTCTCTGCAGGTTGGGATGTAAGGGCCCATTCCCCATGGCCTTGGAGCAGACTCAGACTGTCTCGGGGGCAAAGCGGTCCTTAATCGTTTTCATTTATGTCATTGCTTGTCACTCCCCAAATGATCCCAGGACATCGGGGTCCCCACCCCTCAGTGATAGCTGTACCTGGGCCTCTGCTTCCTCACAGAGACCAGCTGGTTCAATAAATGTGACCACCACCTTGTCTCCCACCAAAAAAAAAAGAGTTACATGGGATTTTTTTTTTCTGGAAATGTGTGTAACACTCAGAATTGGGCATTGATCCTTGAAACTTCATCCGATTCACTGTATTCAGCATCTGTCATCTCTTTCTCTGTGTCCACAGTCTAAACCTGACTGTACCTTTTTCCCTCTGGTTTGAGAAAATGTTGGACATGGTTTCTATTTTTCCAGGTGTGGGCCCAAGAGCCTTACTCTTCCCATCTCAGTCAGGGGCACCGCCAGCTCCTTTCCTAATAGGGCTCTTTCTTCTTTTCCTCTCCTGGGCCCTGGATTTGTAATCCGTGAAAAAGCACAAGGTCCTGGCCCCTGCGGTCACATTCTGGTTCTCTGTGTTTGGTGGACTCTATTCCCACTGTTCACTGGCACTGGCGGTACCCCATAGTTCTGTGGAGGGTGGAGGGGGCACAGTCTGACGTCCGGCCCAGCAGCCGGCATTGGCTCGCCATGGCCCACTGGCCTTCCCCCCACTGCCCACAGGATGGGCTGTAAGAAGCTCAAGCTGGGTTTCTTTCAGCACTCACAGTCCTAAGTAGCGAACAAGTCACACTTTGTAGCCAGATTTCTGAATGGAAATAAGAAATTGAGTTCTCTATGGACTTTTAGGTTTGTGGGGGAGTTTTGGTTGTGTTTCTTGGTTTTATTTCAGCCAAACACGTCTGCTTTTGATTTTTTAAAGGATAAGTGATCTATATATATGTTCACTCTTTCAATGTAAATGTTTGAAGTAGGCATTTATGTGTTTCCATAACTGACATCTGATGCAGACCTCATTCTCTCCCTCCCCCACCCTCCTCTTTGCCCTCTTTTCATACTCTTGTATTGGTTCTAATAAATGGTTGCTTTTCAAATATGGATCCCGAGTGGTGGTTTGAAGATCTGGGTCTTACATCCGTTCTTTAACTTGGGCTCTGGAGGGTCCGCCCAGCTTCTGAAAGAGCAGCGAGACTGGAAGAATGAGGGCTTCCTTTCTAAGGATTGTCAGGCTCTGACTTCCTACAAATGGCCACAGGGTGGCGTGAGCCTGCAGGAATAAGGGAACGTGTACCCTGTGTCCGACTCTCCTGAACTGGTCCAGTTTGCAGCCTTCCCAGTTTCCTAACGATCAGAGAATGAACTTCTCTGCTCCTAACGATCAGAGAATGAACACTAGCTTTCAGGGGCAAGGCACGGTGGCTCACTCCTATAGTCCCAGCACTTTGGGAGGCCGAGGAGAGAGGACTGCTTGAGCCCAGGAGTTCAAGACCAGCCCGGGCAATGTAGCAAGACTTTGTCTACATAAACAAAAAGCTGGGCGTTGTGGCACACACCTGTAGTCCCAGCTACTCGAGACTGAGGCGAAAGGATCACCTGAGGGAAGCCGAGGCTGTGGTGGTTGTGAGCATGCCACTGCACTCAAGCCTGGGCGACAGAGTGAGACTGACTCAAAAAAAAAAAAAAAAAAAATCGGCCTTCAGGAACCGCTGGAAGAGTGGGCTTATGGTTCTTAGAATGTATAGAAAACCACATCAAGCAATCTAAAGTGAAAATCTGAGAGTTTGCAAATAAGCTTTGTATTTTTCTGATTTGATTCACAAATAACCAAATAAATGGTCTCTGATGACTGAATGCTGTGGGCCAGGAATGTGGTGTAGGGCCAGTTGGAAGTGGAATTAGGAAGGGGAAAGTCTGTAGGTGAGGAAGATCGTGTTGGGTAGTGTAAGCCTGAAGCAAGTCCAGATTTCACAGAAATTCTTGCAGAAGAATGGGAGGCGAGGAAAGGGGTGGGGTCCCTGGACCCAGACATCCCCCCGCTGAGCTGGACTCCTGAAGCCTCCCGTCTCTTATTGACAATTCTCCCTCTTGTTTTCCTTTCCTGCTGCTGAGTTATAGGGTCTCCCCAGCCTAATCTCATAAAGTCTTATGAAGACATCTGTAGGTTGGCTGGCTTAATGGTCCATGACCTCGTAAACATGGGACAGGAGAGCCATTTGGTCCACTTCAGAGCCAGACCCTTCTGGACATTATTTATTTCTTCTCTCTGAAGCCTGGGACTGCCTGCCCTCTTCGCTTTCCACCTCTTTCGAGTTCTCTCACCATCGTGCCACTTGGTCTCTCTCAGACCCACTGGGAAGCGCAGCTCCGGGTTTTTTTTTTTTTTGACACCCACACTCCCACCCCTAAACAACCGTGTCTTGGTTTGTGTGTCCCTGCAGGGAGGGGGTATGCCTGCCTGGCACACACGCAGAGGAGCTCATCTCTGCACTCAGTCCCAGAGCTCTCCCCACCAGCTCAAGCTTCTTTCCCGAGGGCAGAGGCTGGGCGAGCACGGTGGCTCAGGGATGTGATCCCAGCACTCGGGGAGGCTGAGATGGGAGGATCGCTTGAGCCCAGAAGTTCGAGGCTCAAGCAATCACTGCTCAATTTCATCACTGCTTGGAACTCTGCTCCCAGTTCCCTGGAAAGATCCAGAATGGGGCAGTTTTTCCTCTCCTTTTGTCTTCACTGCAGGGCT